>NW_019942552.1:1039452-1050411 GCF_002910315.2 Salvelinus sp. IW2-2015 | reverse complement strand
AGCACATATGGACGAAACAGCAGTGGTTGGATAAGAGCCGATAACGACGGCAGCCCTACCCTCCGGCACCATCAGGTACGGCGCCATGATGCAGCGCCACATATTTAAAGGAATACCTTGGGATTTGTCAATAAGGACCTTTATTTACAGTACTTCCCCAGTCATTGCGCTAACGCTAGTTAGCATTGGCTCGCGAAACTACACATCTAATCTTCTCATAATGGACACAGAGACATAAAAATGGTATCCACATGTTCATCGACTCTTGGGAAGTAGATAAAGGGCCTCATTGCCAAAATCCCGAAGTATCCCTTTAAAGGAGTGGAGGACTGGAGTGTGTGTGTGGTGTGTGTTGTGTGTAGGAGGGGTGGATGGTGATGGAGTATAATATAATAGAGATCCAGATAAGAGGAGGTCCCATTGATTAGGTCAACAGATAGACAGATCAAATAGAGGTCAATGGAAATTATAACCATTTTTAAAGAGAGAAGGTGATCGCTGATGGATGAGCCCCGCACCGGGCGAGTTAAGACGTTGTTATAGATTTAATAAAGACATCCGTTTTGGTCATAGTGAATGGGAGACATGGCAGCGCTGTAACCGTAGGTATTGGTAAGTAGGTGTCTGGTCAAAGATCCCGTTGGGGAAGTTGAATGCAAATGAAAGTAGGACTTGTGAGACATGCATATTATTTGGCAGTTTATATACTTTGTTTCCATTGAACATGCCATACAAATAAAGTGCAATTTTGACGATATATTATGAACATGAAATGATGGTGCCTTGTCACTCCTTTTCTTTTGAAATGCATATATAATTGCATGGTCGCTGAATCTGAGGCAGTACTCCTGCTTATAGACAAGATCCTTAATCGGGATTAACACCAGGACTAGTGATCTAAGAGCCAGCCGATAGAAATATGAGTAGTGCTTAGTATACGAGCGTCTTTCCTAGATACCCAAATGATGGTTCATCGTGCTCTATCTACGTCGACTTTCCGTCTCACCAGCAATTACAATGCTCAAATTTGCGCACCAAACCACGCCTTAAAGGGCTACGGGAATGGTGGGACAAGAGTGTTCGTACCGTGCATAGTATAGACCTGGGGATGGGCTTCTATGGCACAGATCGAGGAGTGGGAGTGGTAGTCCACTATTGGGTAGAACAGAGCGAAGAACGGCATCGCACAGAGGAGAGTCTTGGACAGTGAACTCATAGCTTCATAGACTTGACTGGGCGGTGGAGCGAGATATATCAACCTAGAGAGGAACCTGCCTTATTCTATCGTCGTGTCAGGGTCTATCAAGCCTCTAGTCATGATTGACTCCTCACCTGAGCTCTGATGCTGTCCTGTCGTGCCTGCCTCTGTGTTTAATGTTCTGTCTGTGTCATAGAAATCTGGATACGTGTCTTGTTATCTTCACTGCTGGATACTTCTGTACAATTGTGCGAATGGTCTTTCTAGGTCTGAGGGTCTGCTCTGTCATGAGTTACGTCTGTCTGTCGTCTCGTCCTGTCTGGCTACACTGTCTGACTTGCGTGTGCTGTCTGAATCGAGTGCTGGTTCTGTCTGGTCTGTCTGCTGTCTGTCTGTCTGCTGCTCTGTCTGGTCTTGTCTGCCAAAGCTTCCTGTTGCTCGTGTTGTTTCCACCCGGGTGAGAATGAGAAGGCTAGGAGCGGATGAGATAAGAGCCGATAAGACGGCAGCCCTACCCTCCGGCACCATCAGGGTACGGCGCCATGATGCAGCGTCCACATATTTAAAGGAATACCTTGGGATTTGTCAATAAGGACCTTTATTTACAGTACTTCCCCAGTCATTGCGCTAACGCTAGTTAGCATTGGCTCGCGAAACTACATCTAACTTCCTTCATAATGGACACAGAGACATAKAAATGGTATCCACATGTTCATCTGACTCTTGGGGAAGTAGATAAAGGGCCTCATTGCCAAAATCCCGAAGTATCCCTTTAAAGGAGTGGAGGACTGGAGTGTGTGTGTGGTGTGTTTGTGTGAGGAGGGGGTGGTGATGGGAGTAATAGATAGAGATCAGATAAGAGGCAGGTTCCCATTGATTAGTGTACAAACAGATAGACAGATCAATAGAGGTCAATGGAAATTATAACCATTTTAAAGAGAAGKGTGATCGCTGATGGGATGAGCCCCGCACCGGGCGAGTTAAGAGCTGTTATAGATTTGAATAAAGACATCCGTTTTGGTCATAGTGAATGGGAGACATGGCAGCGCTGTATCACGGTAAGTAGGTGTCTGGTCAAAGATCCTTGGGGAATTGAATGCATAAAGTAGGGACTTGTGAGACATGCATATTATTGGAGTTTATATACTTTGTTTCCATTGAACATGCCAWACAAATAAAGGCATTTMAATTAATGATATGAATAGTGCCTTGGTCCTCCTTTCTTTTTGATGCATATTAATGCATTGGAGCGATACTCCTGCGTTAGACCAGATCTGTAATCGTGGATTAAAAACCAGGACATGGTCAAACCAGCGATAAAAAATAGTAACGTTTGAGCCCAATGACTGTCATCTCTCTATCACCTCTTTCCGTCTCACCAGTTCACCTATTGCACCAAGCCAGCCTTAAAGTGTGGAATGGTGGGACAAGAGATTGTCAGGAAGTAGCCTGGGTGGGTAGACAGGATGGGGTGGACACTGTAGGGAA
Organism: Salvelinus sp. IW2-2015; assembly: GCF_002910315.2. Classification (NCBI taxonomy): domain Eukaryota; kingdom Metazoa; phylum Chordata; class Actinopteri; order Salmoniformes; family Salmonidae; genus Salvelinus; species Salvelinus sp. IW2-2015. The sequence goes on along the minus strand of NW_019942552.1, from coordinate 1,047,725 downwards.
CAGAGCGATAACGCATCACAGAGGACTGGACAGTGAACTAGCTAGCGTGTGCGATACTCCAGGAGACTGCTTATCTATCTCTGTCAGGGTCTATCAGCCTCTGTCATGTTGACTCCTCAGGTCTGTCTGTCTGTCTGTCTGTCTGTCTGTCTGTCTGTCTGTCTGTCTGTCTGTCTGTCTGTCTGTCTGTCTGTCTGTCTGTCTGTCTGTCTGTCCTGTCTGGTCTTGTCTGTCGCTGTTGTCTGCTCTGTCCTGTCTGTCTGGTCTGGTCCTGGTCTGTCTGTCTGTCTGCGTGCTCTGTCTGTCCTGTCTGTCTGTCTGTCTGTCTGTCTGATCTGTCTGTCTGTCTGTCTGTCTGGTCTGTCGTCTGTCTGTCTGTCTGTCTGTCTGTCTGTCTGTCTGTCTGTCTGTCCTGTCTTGTCTGTCTGTCTGTCCTGTCTGTCTGTTCTGTTCTGTCTGTCTGTCTGTCTGTCTGTCTGTTCTGTCTGTCTGCTCTGTCTGTTCTGTCTGTCTGTCTGTCTGTCTGTCTCTCTGTCTGGTCTGTCTGGTCTGTCTGTCCTGTCTGTCTGTCTGTCTGTCTGTCTGCTGTCTCTTGTCTTGTCTGTCTGTCTGTCTGTCTGTCTGTCTGTCTGACTGTCTGTCTGCTGTCTGTCTGTCTGTCTGTCTGGTCTGTCTGTCTGTCTGTCTGTCTGTCTGTCTGTCTGTCTGTCTGTCTGTCTGTCTGTCTGTCTGTCTGTCTGTGTCTGTCTGTCTGTCTGTCTGTCTGGTCTGTCCCTGTCTGTCTGTCTGTCTGTCTGTCTGTCTGTCTGTCTGTCTGTCTGTCTGTCTGTCTGTCGTCTGTCTGTCTGTCTGTCTGTCTGTCTGTCTGTCTGTCTGTCTGTCGTGTCTGTCTGTCTGTCGTCTGTCTGTCTGTCTGTCCTGTCTGTCTGTCTGTCTGTCTGTCTGTCTGTCTGGTCTGTCTGTCTGTCGCTGTCTGTCTGTCGCTGTCTGTCCTGTCTGTCTGTCTGTCTGTCTTCTGTCTGTCTTCGTTCTGTCTGTCTGTCCTGTCTGTCTGTCTGTCTGTCTGTCTCTGTCTGTCCTGGTCTGTCTGTCTGTCTGTCCTGTTCTGTCTGTCTGTCTGTCCTGTCTGTCTGTCTGTCCCTGTCTGTCTGTCTGTCTGTCTGCTGTCTGTCTGTCTGTCTGTCTGTCGTCCCTGTCCTGTCCTGGCCCCTTGTGCTGTGTGTCTGTCTGTCTTTCTGTCTGTCTGTCTGTCTGTCTGTCTGTCTGTCTGTCTGTCTGTCTGTCTGTCTGTCTGTCTGTCTGTCTGTCTGTCTGTCTGTCTGTCTGSAAAGCTTCCTSTTCTCTGTGTRGTTTTCCACCCGGGTTAGATGAGAGGTGGGGTGCATCAGGTCTTCATCAGTAGCAAGAACATCTGGGGTTAGCTCTGTGGACCAGTGTGTGTCGCCACAACAAACAGAATTCACTCCACTTCTCTGTTTCACTTGACAAAGTATATATGATAAAAACAGGAATAGGGTTTGATTCTAAGAACAGACACCTGGGAGAGAGGGCAGTTCAAATCACCCGAGAGAGTATTTTTTAGAGAGGGAGAGAGAGATACAGAGAGATGAGGTGGTCCAGGAATCGGAGAGAGAAATATCTCAAAATGTCGCAGGTGGAAATGTCAGGAGATGTGAGGAGTAGGTACTCAAATCCAGCTGAACATGCTTATACCACAATGTCTATCTCTGAGTCTGGTAGAGTCACTCCAACTGGCCCTGCCATGTCACACACATTCAGCTCCTTCCATTTCCACTGGAGAGGAGAAGTGAGGTCACTAGCACCTACACAACCCCTGACCTTTCTCAGGAGCATGCTGTGCTCRTTACCGTTGTACTGCCGCTGGTCTCCAGGCAACCACTCTGACTGTCTGTTAGAATGATCTGATCATTGTTGGTGGGGACAGACATATGTCTGTTGTGACAGCAAGGCTACTGGTAGAGGGATGGTGGCAGGGTGTGTTTGTKTGTACTGTATGTGTTTGTGTACAGAGTGCAGACAGTATAGCAATAGAGTCACCCACAACCCTCCTAATGCCAGAGTTGCATGGAAAGAGGCAGCTGGAGCAAGGGTGTGCCTGGGAATCCAGAACCCCCATTTGATCCCATTAACCTGCTATGAAATAGAAACGAGAGCAAGTCAGATGTCTCACATCTCAACGCTGACATCTACAGTCACTCTGCTCATGAGTTTAATGTTATGTGATTTGAGATTTAAATGTGGTTTGAGATTTAGAATTTAAATCGATGCTGTGTTCAGACCAAACGTTCCAAGTCAGTTATTTTCTAGAATTGATGGAGTGTGAATTAGAATATTGTGATATTGTAGATCATCTTGTCTGGTACCATCATGGTGATCTCTGAGGTGTGGTTTTAGACACAGATTTAGCCTAGTCCTGGACTTAAATGCACTTCAATGGAAATTCTCCATTGAGAATTATTTTTATTATGAATTAGAATGATATTGTGAATCYTTTTGTCTCATGATGGATATTATTCTGAACTCTGAAGACTAGTTTACCGGACACAGATAAACCTAGTCCTGGATTTAAATGCATTGGAATTCAATGCAAATTCTCAGTTGAGAATCATTTTTAGTCCAGGAATCGGCTTAATCTGGGTCTGGGCAAGCGGCCCTGAGAGTCTCTGAGTGCAGGAATAGTGGTACAGTATTGGTACATGTCGGGCCACATCGAGGAAATGGAAGGCGCCACTCTCTGTCAGAGCCAACCTCCTGTTTCTTTAGACGAGGTGAATCCAACCTGTCAGAGCCAACCTCCTGTTTCTTTAGACGAGGTGAATCCAACCTGTCGGAGAAGATGCCCAGGCGGGATAGAGGCCGACAGAATCCAACGGAATCAGTGTAGCACTTGGGGAAAGTAGTGGTATGTGTTAATTGTAGGGGTGCCCATGGACTGGGTCAAGAAATGTCCAGTGTGAGAGACTCAGGTTGAGGTTTCCAGGTTAGAGTAGTGCAGAAGTTGTCTTATGCTGAGGCAGTGAAAAAGTAGAGAATGCAGTCAAGGAGAAGGATCCTGAGAGGACGTGGATGCTGAGATTGGAGGAGTCTGTACCAGTGACGAAGAAGAGGATACTACCAAGCACGCAGTGGGCCGATACCTCCAGGAGACTGCTTATCTATCTCTGTTCAGGTCATATCAGCCTTGTCATGTGACTCCTAGGTTCTTTAGTCTGTCTCTTCTGCTGTCTGTCTGTCTGTCTGCTGTCTGTCTGTCTGTCTGTCTGTCCTGTCTGTCTGTCTGTCTGTCTGTCTGTCTGTCTGTCTGTCTGTCTGTCTGTCTGTCTGTCTGTCTGTCTGTCTGTCTGTCTGTCTGTCTGTCTGTCTGTCTGTCTGTCTGTCTGTCTGTCTGTCTGTCTGTCTGTCTGTCTGCAAAGCTTCCTGTTCTCTGTGTTGTTTTCCACCCGGGTTAGATGAGAGGTGGGGTGCATCAGGTCTTCATCAGTAGCAAGAACATCTGGGGTTAGCTCTGTGGACCAGTGTGTGTCGCCACAACAAACAGAATTCACTCCACTTCTCTGTTTCACTTGACAAAGTATATATGATAAAAACAGGAATAGGGTTTGATTCTAAGAACAGACACCTGGGAGAGAGGGCAGTTCAAATCACCCGAGAGAGTATTTTTAGAGAGGAGAGAGAGATACAGAGAGATGAGGTGGTCCAGGAATCGGAGAGAGAAATATCTCAAAATGTCGCAGGTGGAAATGTCAGGAGATGTGAGGAGTAGGTACTCAAATCCAGCTGAACATGCTTATACCACAATGTCTATCTCTGAGTCTGGTAGAGTCACTCCAATGGCCCTGCCATGTCACACACATTCAGCTCCTTCCATTTCCACTGGAGAGGAGAAGTGAGGTCACTAGCACCTACACAACCCTGACCTTTCTCAGGAGCATGCTGTGCTCCTTACCGTTGTACTGCCGCTGGTCTCCAGGCAACCACTCTGACTGTCTGTTAGAATGATCTGATCATTGTTGGTGGGGACAGACATATGTCTGTTGTGACAGCAAGGCTACTGGTAGAGGGATGGTGGCAGGGTGTGTTTGTCTGTACTGTATGTGTTTGTGTACAGAGTGCAGACAGTATAGCAATAGAGTCACCACAACCCTCCTAATGCCAGAGTTGCATGGAAAGAGGCAGCTGGAGCAAGGGTGTGCCTGGGAATCCAGAACCCCCATTGATCCCATTAACCTGCTATGAAATAGAAACGAGAGCAAGTCAGATGTCTCACATCTCAACGCTGACATCTACAGTCACTCTGCTCATGAGTTTAACTTCTTGCAACTATAGGGGGTGCTGTTTCCGCATTAGCATATTTGTGTCTCCAAATTAAACTGCTCGTGCTAAATTCTTGATCGTACAATATGCATATTATTGTTATTATTGGATAGAAACACCTTCTAGTTCTATAGAAGTTGGAATTTTGTCTCTGAGTGGTACGAGAACAATTTCTACAGCACTTTTCATGACAGGGTTCAGATTTCAAGAAATTTTTACCTCTGATCTGGGGTCTGTTTATAAGGCCACAGTGAATGCTATGAGAAAACCGACACTGCCTAGTCTTCCTCTGGGTGTCTGTACGTCATCACGTTTTCAATGAAATCGATGGGACGTTCACAGCCATTATAAATGACAAAAATGTACAGAGACCCCCCTTTCTCAACGTGCGCCTCAAGCGTGAAGGCCATCGGACCTGCCTCGTTCAAATCGTTTTCTAACCAGCAATATTTCTCCGGTCATGTTTTCAGTCGTTATAGTTGTTAAAAACATCATAATGTAGTGAATTTGAAACGTTTTATAGCAATTTATATCCGTTTAGTGCGATTCTGAGGAATTTATTTGTCGTGCACTCTGAAAGTTTGGAACGTTTTAGGGTGTCGGTCGTTGGTGGTGGACATTTCGAAGGACAGAGGACATCTATCGACCAAAAGACGTTTATAACATAGAAAGGATACATTGCCCAAGAATCTGATGGAAGAACAGCTCAAAGTAAGCAATATTTAATATGATAAATCGTGTTTCTGTCGAAATATTTAAACGCATATTTCGCCATTTTGTTTGGTATAGCTTCACTTGGCCAACCCTGTATTGAAAAGTAAGGATAATTTTAAAAATGTAAATCAGCGGTTGCATTAAGAACTAATTTGTCTTTCGATTGCTGTCAACCCTGTATTTTTAGTCAAGTATATGATTAGCTTTCAATTAAACTAGATCACTCTGATAGATGACGTCAGACATATTGAGGCTTGATTTCCTAGTATTTTTATTGTGTAACCACGGTTTGTATGGCTAAATATGCACTTTCGAACAAACTGTATATGTATATTGTAAAATGATGTTACAGGAGTGTCATCGAAGAATTCTGAGAAGGTTAGTGAAAAAATTAATATATTTTGGCGGTGATTACTTATAGCGCCTTTGGCTGGAATCGATGCTCTGGTAACGTTTGCACATGTGGTATGCTAACTTATCGTTTATTGTGTTTTCGCTGAAAACGCTTAGAAAATCTGAAATATGGTCTGAAATCACAAAGAACTGGGTCTTTCCATTGCTATGCTTTGTCTATTTTTATGAAATGTTTTTATGATGAGTAAATTGGTCATACACGTTGCTCTATCTAGTAATTCTAGTCGATTTGTTGATGGTGGTGCAATTGTAAACTGTGATTTCTACCTGAAATATGCACTTTTTTCTAAAAACTATCCTATACCATGAATATGTTATCAGACTGTCATCTGAAGAGGTTTTTTCTTGGTTAGTGGATATCAATATCTTAGTTGAGCCGAATTGGTGATAGCACCTGAAGGAGTAAGAAACTGATGGAGTTAGAATAGTGGTGTATTTTGCTAACGTGTTTAGCTAATAGATTTACATATTTTGTCTTCCCTGTAACACATTTAAAAAATCTGAAATGGTGGCTTTATTCACAAAGATCTGTATCTTTCATCTGGTGCTTGGACTTGTGATTTAATGATATTTAGATGCTACTATCTACTTGTGAAGCTATGCTAGCTATGCTAATTAGTGTGTGGGGGTGTGGGGGGTGCTCCCGGATCCGGGGTAGAGGCTCGTGAAAGGTTAATGTTATGTGATTTGAGATTTAAATGTGGTTTGAGATTTAGAATTTAAATCGATGCTGTGTTCAGACCAAACGTTCCAAGTCAGTTATTTTCTAGAATTGATGGAGTGTGAATTAGAATATTGTGATATTGTAGATCATCTTGTCTGGTACCATCATGGTGATCTCTGAGGTGTGGTTTTAGACACAGATTTAGCCTAGTCCTGGACTTAAATGCACTTCAATGGAAATTCTCCATTGAGAATTATTTTATTATGAATTAGAATGATATTGTGAATGCTTTTGTCTCATGATGGATATTATTCTGAACTCTGAAGACTAGTTTACCGGACACAGATAAACCTAGTCCTGGATTTAAATGCATTGGAATTCAATGCAAATTCTCAGTTGAGAATCATTTTTAGTCCAGGAATCGGCTTAATCTGGGTCTGGGCAAGCGGCCCTGAGAGTCTCTGAGTGCAGGAATAGTGGTACAGTATTGGTACATGTCGGGCCACATCGAGGAAATGGAAGGCGCCACTCTCTGTCAGAGCCAACCTCTGTTTCTTAGACGAGGTGATCCAACTGTCAGAGCCACCTCCTGTTTCTTTAGACGAGGTGAATCCAACCTGTCAGAGCCAACCCCTGTTTCTTTAGACGAGGTGAATCCAACCTGTCAGAGCCAACCTCCTGTTTCTTAGACGAGGTGAATCCAACTGTCAGAGCCAACCTCCTGTTTCTTTAGACGAGGTGAATCCAACCTGTCAGAGCCAACCTCCTGTTTCTTTAGACGAGGTGAATCCAACCTGTCAGAGCCAACCTCCTGTTTCTTTAGACGAGGTGAATCCAACCTGTCAGAGCCAACCTCCTGTTTCTTTAGACGAGGTGAATCCACCTGTCAAGCCACCTCCTGTTTCTTTAGACGAGGTGAATCCAACCTGTCAGAGCCAACCTCCTGTTTCTTTAGACGAGGTGAATCCAACTGTCAGAGCCAACCTCCTGTTTCTTTAGACGAGTGATCCACTGTCAGAGCCAACCTCCTGTTTCTTAGACGAGGTGAATCCAACCTGTCAGAGCCAACCTCCTGTTTCTTTAGACGAGGTGAATCCAACCTGTCAGAGAGCCGGAGCTAAAGAATGTTACCAACATCGAGAGTCCATTTTGGTAGCTCTGCGCAAAGCACTGGTTTTCACAGAAAAGGGAGCAATATGAAAAAGTATCCTTGCTGAAGATTAGCCAAAAACAGAGTAACATAATAAAAGTGGTGCTTGTCAAATACAACAGGCTGAAAATGAAATTATTCAGGGTTATTTGTCTTTTAACGTGCGTGTGTGTGTGTGTGTGTGTGTGTGTGTGTGGTGGTGGTGCGTGCGTGCGTGCGTGCGTGCGTGCGTGTGTGTGTGTGTGTGTGTGTGTGTGTGTGTGTGTGTGTGTGTGTGTGTGTGTGTGTGTGGTACATACATGTCTTTGTTTGTGCATGCATTGGTTGAAAAATGTGTTTGAGAGAGATAAAGGGAGGGAGGATGAGAGAGGAGGAAAGTGCACGTTCACATATGCATTTGTGTTTGCTCTCAGGGCAAACCTACAAATAGATTCGCTGACATTCTGCTAAATTTTATTCATTCAGAAATGTCAGAGAGGATCACCGTGGTGTATAATGACGACTGGTTTGGGAAATGTAAAAGTTATGGTCACAGGAGCAATTTAAAAGTCACCAACCACTGTGCTGCTCTTCATCCTCCTCTCCTCTTTTCCTTCTCTCATCCTCCTCTCCTCCGTCATCAGGGTTGGTTCATCTCTCTTCTCTCATCCTCCTCTCTCCGTCATCAGGTTGGTTCATCCTCTCTTCTCTCATCCTCCTCTCCTCCGTCATCAGGGTTGGTTCATCCTCTCTTCTCTCATCCTCCTCTCCTCCGTCATCGGGGTTGGTTCATGCCTCTCTTCTCTCATCCTCCTCTCCTCCGTCATCGGGGTTGGTTCATGCTCTCTTCTCTCATCCTCCTCTCCTCCGTCATAGGGTTGGTTCATGCCTCTCTCTCTCATCCTCCTCTCCTCCGTCATCGGGTTGGTTCATGCTCTCTTCTCTCATCCTCCTCTCCTCCGTCATCAGGGTTGGTTCATCCTCTCTTCTCTCATCCTCCTCTCCTCCGTTCATTGT
>NW_019942552.1:1034964-1037522 GCF_002910315.2 Salvelinus sp. IW2-2015 | reverse complement strand
AGAGCCAACCTCCTGTTTCTTTAGACGAGGTGAATCCAACCTGTCAGAGCCAACCTCCTGTTTCTTTAGACGAGGTGAATCCAACCTGTCAGAGCCAACCTCCTGTTTCTTTAGACGAGGTGAATCCAACCTGTCAGAGCCAACCTCCTGTTTCTTTAGACGAGGTGAATCCAACCTGTCAGAGCCAACCTCCTGTTTCTTTAGACGAGGTGAATCCAACCTGTCAGAGCCAACCTCCTGTTTCTTTAGACGAGGTGAATCCAACCTGTCAGAGCCAACCTCCTGTTTCTTTAGACGAGGTGAATCCAACCTGTCAGAGCCAACCTCCTGTTTCTTTAGACGAGGTGAATCCAAACCTGTCAGAGAGCCGGAGCTAAAGAATGTTACCAACATCGTGTCGATCTGCTCTCACTTATTCTGCTCTCATGAAATATAAAGCCCAAACTCGTGTGCTGCTAGAGTCATTTTATCGCTCTGCGCAAAGCACTGGTTTTCACAGAAAAGGGAGCAATATGAAAAAGATATCCTTGCTGAAGATTAGCCAAAAACAGACGTAACATAATAAAAGTGGTGCTTGTCAAATACAACAGGCTGAAAATGAAATTATTCAGGGTTATTTGTCTTTTAACGTGCGTGTGTGTGTGTGTGTGTGTGTGTGTGTGTGTGTGTGTGTGTGTGTGTGTGTGTGTGTGTGTGTGGTGTGTGTGTGTGCGTGCGTGCGTGCGTGCGTGCGTGCGTGCGTGTGTATTGTTGTGTGTTGTGTGTGTGTGTGTGTGTGTGTGTGGTACATACATGTCTTTGTTTGTGCATGCATTGGTTGAAAAATGTGTTTGAGAGAGATAAAGGGAGGGAGGATGAGAGAGGAGGAAAGTGCACGTTCACATATGCATGTGTTTGCTCTCAGGGCAAACCTACAAATAGATTCGCTGACATTCTGCTAAATTTTATTCATTCAGAAATGTCAGAGAGGATCACCGTGGTGTATAATGACGACTGGTTTGGGAAATGTAAAAGTTATGGTCACAGGAGCAATTTAAAAGTCACCAACCACTGTGCTGCTCTTCATCTCCTCTCCTCTTTTCCTTCTCTCATCCTCCTCTCCTCCGTCATCGGGGTTGGTTCATCCTTCCTTCTCTCATCCTCCTCTCCTCCATCATCGGGGTTGGTTCATCCTCTCTTCTCTCATCCTCCTCTCCTCCGTCATCGGGGTTGTTCATGCTCTCTTCTCTCATCCTCCTCTCCTCCGTCATCAGGGTTGGTTCATCCTCTCTTCTCTCATCCTCCTCTCCTCCGTCATCAGGGTTGGTTCATCCTCTCTTCTCTCATCCTCCTCCCTCCGTCATCAGGGTTGGTTCATGCTCTCTTCTCTCATCCTCCTCTCCTCGTCATCGGGTTGGTTCATGCTCTCTTCTCTCATCCTCCTCTCCTCCGTCATCAGGGTTGGTTCGGGGGTTGGTTCATGCTCTCTTCTCTCAAGTTTCTATTCACATCTATTCATCTCCTCTCTATCTGCCCACATTAAGAGATCTGGATGAGGTGAGTGCTGCTGCTCAGAGCCATTTCTCTCCAGACTGTAAAAGATCATGCTGTAGGATGATGGGATAACTGCTGTGGTTTATCTGTGAGGCTATAGTCTATGGATACTCTGAGATACAGATCTTCCAATCAGGATATTGGCCGGGGGCATTGCCCTGCGAGACGTTTAACTTATCATCACGCTTGACAATGACCAGGGTGTTCATGTACAGGCTGTACATGTAAAGGCATAATAGTGTGTGTGTGTGTGTGTGTGTGGGGGGGCATTAGTAGTGTGTGTGGGCATTTATGAATTGTGGCAGCTAAAGGATACCCTTATGTTGAAATATTGACAATAACATATTCTATTGTATTCAAAATCAAATCAAAAATCTAAATTTATTTGTCACTTGCGCCGAATACAACAAGTGTAGACCTTACCATGAAATGCTTACTTTTCAAGACCTTAACCAACAGCGCAGTTCAATAAGAGCTTTTATTTCTTTCATCACATTCTCAGTGGGTCAGAGGTTTACATACACTCAATTAGTATTTGGTAGCATTGCCTTGAAATTGTTTAACTTGGGTCAAACATTTTGGGTAGCCTTCCACAAGCTTCCCACAATAAGTTGGGTGAATTTTGGCCCATTCCTCCTGACAGAGCTGGTGTAAAGGAGTCAGGTTTGTAGGCCTCCTTGCTCACACACACTTTTTCAGTTCTGCCCACAAATATTCTATAGGATTGAGCTAAGGGATTTGTGATGGCCACTCCAATACCTTGACTTTGTTGCTTGGGGTCATTGTCCATTTGTAAGACCCATTTGCGACCATGTTTTAACTTCCTGACTGATGCCTTGAGATGTTGCATCAATATATCCACATAATTTTGCTTCCTTATGATGCCATCTTTTTTGTGAAGTGCACCAGTCCCTCCAGCAGCAAAGCACCCCACAACATATGCTGCCACACCGTGCTTCACGTTGGGATGGTGTTCTTCGGATTGCAAGCCTCCTACTTTTTCCTCCAAACATAACGATGGTCAT
>NW_019942552.1:1018372-1028079 GCF_002910315.2 Salvelinus sp. IW2-2015 | reverse complement strand
ACTGGTGTCTCTGGCAATTTTATGGGCTTTCCTCTAACACGCCTGGTATATAGGTCCTGGATGGCAGGAAGCTCGGCCCCAGTGATGTACTGGGACGTACGCACTACCCTCTGTAGTGCCTTACATTCAGATGCCAAGCAGTTGCCATACCAGATGGGGATGCAACCGGTCAGGATGCTCTCGATGGTGCAGCTGTAGAACTTTTTGAGGATCTGGGGACCCATGCCAAATCTTTTCAGTCTCCTGAGGGGTAAAATATTTGGTCATGCCCTCTTCATGACTGTCTTGGTGTGTTTGGACCATGATYGTTTGTAGGTGATGTGGACACCAAGGAACTTGAAACTCTCGACCCGCTTCACTACAGCCCRGTCGATGTTAATGAGGGCCTGTTCGGCCCACTTTTTCCTGTAGTCTACAATCAGCTCCTTTGTCTTGCTCACATTGAGGGAGAGGTTGTTGTCCTGGCACCACACTGCAAATTCTCTGACCTTCTATTACATTTACATTTGAGTCATTTAGCAGACGCTCTTATCCAGAGCGACTTACAGTAATGAGTGCATACATTTTCATACTGTTTTTGTACTCTGAATATGTGTACTTGTTGTTGTTCTTGCATTATATGTGGAGGATGTTATTATTTGTGACCTGCCTGCCAAAGCCTTTCTTAATTACCCCTGAGGGGAAAAATWATGTTGTTTGAAATTGAATACTTAACCAGCTCTGACTGTTGCCCATGACAACTAAGGGCTGGATTCAATCCATATTGCAGAAGTATCGCTGAAGATACGCAATATAYCTCAAATTAAGGCAATATTCCCACGTTCGTGGAGACTGCATTCACGGTGTCGGAAATTACCTTTACATTTTAACACGGATCCGCGATACATTCGCGTATGGATTGAGTCACGCCCTAGGTCTGTTCACTCTGTCATGAATGGATGGAGAGGTCGTGGACAGAAACAACAGCAGCTTGTCCAACTCTTACCCCCACATACCAAATATTACGTTTACTATCACCTCAATTTAGGTTTTGTCCTTTACCTTGTCCCAGGTCTCCTCTACTTGCTTCAATTAATCTATCAACATAAGCTGAGTGTACAAAACATTAAGAACACCTTCCTAATATTGAGTTGCACCCTTTTTCCGTCAGAACAGCCTCAATTCGTCGGGGCATGGAGTCTACAAGGTGTRGAAAGCATTCCACAGGGATGCTGGCCCATATTGACTCCAATGCTTCCCACAGTTGTTTCAAGCTGGCTGGATGTCCTTTGGGTGTGGTGGACCATTCTTGATACACACAGGAAACCGTTGAGCGTGAAAAACTAAACAGGGTTGCATTTCTTGACACAAACGGTGCGCCTTAGAACCCCGTTCAAAGTCACTTAAATCTTTTGTCTTGCCCATTAACCCTCTGAATGGCACACATACACAATCCATGTCTTAATTGTCTCAAGGCTTAAAAATCCTTCTTTAACCTGTCTCCTCCTTTTCATCTACACTGATTAAAGTGGATTTAACAAGTGACATCAATAAGGGATCATAGCTTTTACCTGGATTCACCTGGTCAGTCTGTCATGGAAAGTGCAGGTGTTCTTAAGTCACATTTGCCGCTAACCACCACACCTTCATGTCTATGTCAATATATACACTGGAAGTGCAGTCTTTTCCCTAATAATACAAATATAATAAAGAAAAACAACATCATCTCAGTGGCATCTTGACGCCTAGACGTCACCCATACATTACCCATGAGCCCCGTGTGCATGATTTATTGAGGGTAATTATTCTACATTATACATGTATGGAAACAGGATTTCATTTATACCTCCATTAGAACATGAATAATGGAATGCTGCTGGACCCAAAGGCGCTATTAATAATCAGTATCACCACGGAGACAACATGCTTTTATGATTTATGAGCTTTATGTTGTAGTGCACTGACTGTCCTCGTCTGGTTATGGTTGGATATGTAAAGTGTGTGTGTGTGTGTACGGAATTGTGTGTAAATGGGTGTGTGTAAGGATGTGTTTGTGTGTTGGAGTGGACCCGTCAACCTCATCTTCAGAGAGGTCAGAACTTCATTATCTAAACCCAACTGCATCCAGGAGAGAGACAACGTCCTTGTACAAGCTAAGACGTAATTATTGAGATTAATTTGATGCACCCTTCCTTCCCAACCTCATTGTAAGGAAGCAGAGCATCTGGTTGGAGTCATGTTGATGATAATGTATTGGGCATAATTTACAGGGAGATAATATGGAGGAGAATGCTTATTATGACCGAATGGGATTTAGATGGGCGTGTGTGTGTGTGTGTGAGCGCGTTTACGTGTGTGTGTGTGTGAGCACGTTTACGTGTGTGTGTGTGTGGGACAGGAGGATGTAGGCGTGAAAGGTTTATCAGACTGTAATAAAGTCATTACCTCTTAGTCTTCTCAGATTATTACGTTGTAATAATATGTGTATTTATTTTGGCAGCAGACTCTTTTTTCCATAATCCGTATGTGTGAATCAACCCCACAGCTCTAATAGGCATCATGACCGTCTAACCAATGGAAGAAAGGCTACCGCGGCATCTACGTCCATCAACACTGTTTAATAACTCAATTACAGTCTTTGTTATTTGTTGTTATAACACTGTCTGTGAACARTGTCTGTGAACACTGTCTGTGAACACTGTCTGTGAACACTGTCTGTGAACACTGTCTGTGAACACTGTCTGTGAACACTGTCTGTGAACACTGTCTGTGAACACTGTCTGTGAACACTGTCTGTGAACACTGTCTGTGTGTTACTCAATGGACATATGCTGGTCCTCAGTGCTCCTATGAATCAGTTTGGGACAGTAAACACTGACCTTTCAAAAATATATTTCTATAACGTGTCCAGCTCTTTGCCCAGTGAAATTAAATCAGAGGGCCCACAGCGTGCTACAGTAGGCCACACGTCATAATGACCTGATGGCGAGAGCACATTTTAACCACAATGAAATGTTAAATGGGCTTTTGAGAACATCATCACCACTGTGTATCGTTGAGCTTTGTAAAGTTATAGAATTAAATGGGAACCCACTGAATAATGAAGCATGTAAAACCATTCCCTGAGAGGTAGTGAGAGAGGATGATGGTGAGAAAGGGGTAGAGAGAGAGAGAGAGAGAGAGAGAGAGAGAGAGAGAGAGAGAGAGAGAGATGGAAACGCCACATTATCCAGGTGCAAAAAAAATATATTTATTTCCTTACTTTTGACATCTGGTCATGAGCAGTCAATTCAAGGTCAGGGGTGGTTGTAGTTGAGTTACTGGATAGGCTGAGTCCTTATTGAGAAGGATATGGTTGGTCGGGTTCGCAAGAGAAGAGGATGATTGGATAACGCTTCGGTTGGTTGGTTTCTCATTCTAAGGATTCTGATGAGTTTATAAAGAATTAATTCTGTCCACTTACTCTTGGGACTTATGGGAAATGATGTTCAGTCAATCTTTCACAATCAGATCCTTCCCGTCCATCTCTCATAATGACACTAATGTGATTCTGCTGCTTAGGGCTGAAATACACAACATGATTTCTTCTGGGTCTACAGGCTCTAGTCAGTAGGATTGGACAATCGGGACAGAATCGGGCTATATATATTTGCTGGGCCGGTTTGCACATGTGTAGTAAGGAATTCACCATGGCAACCGAGGAAGATGCTGCATTCCTTTATGTGCATTGTTATCAGGGTTGCAGCGCAGCCTCAGAATGGTGCTTGTTCAATAAAGTTTAGATTACAGTTGAATTAATGTCTCATAAGATCTCTTAATGATTCATTAGTATTCTACATAACACACCGAATATAATAGCATAGTGAAACGTTAGGTTCTACTGTTAGACCAAAAACACCACTGAATTAGGCTACTTATGACATTTTGTTATGATTGTGCTGAATGTTCCATACCACTAGGTATCCACAGCCCATACCACTAGGTACCACAGCCCATAATACCACTAGGTACCACAGCCCATACCACTAGGTATCCACAGCCCATACCACTAGGTATCCACAGCCCATACAGCTAGGTACCACAGCCCATACCACTAGGTATCCACAGCCCATACCACTAGGCTTAATATGCTTTTACTGAAACAAAAGTGGAAGTGTAGTGTAGTATCTGGGATCTACATCTGTTTATATTTGTTACTATGCTGTTACTAAGCGGTGATGTATTACGACAGTGTTACGTTACTACACGTAATAGGAAATGCACATGCACACTAGTGTGCCCGGGAACTGTAGAGCACGAGAGGTTTGGACTAAAGGAAAACTAACTGTACTCCCGTCTCCTGCCTGGTCATTTCTCCACAACACAAATATTACATGTAGCTTCTTAACTTCCCCCCTGCTCTAAAATTCGATTTAAAAGTAGTTAGCTACTTAGCTTACGTCATTCAAGAACAGTAAGATCAAAATGCATATTCCCATGAAACTGATAGATGTGGTGAAGAGGTCAATGGAACGCAGACCGTGGGGGATTGAAGACAGATGCCAGATTGGTGCACATTCAACAGATCTGATAGAACAAAGTGGAAATCCGTCACAACTGATGTATTGTAACAGGCCCACATGGGCCTGGTCACTAAAGCCTGATTTTGATATATTTGTCTGTTTTCGCTGCATAACATTTAGAAGTTTAGAAGTATTTTTCAGATTTAGAAGAAGTGACAGCTAAATGCTAACTCCTGTCCATATAAGCTGGTAGCATAGCTAGCATACAGACATCAGTGGTGGTAGTCAAAGTCGTGTTTTAACTGTAATGCAGTTGATTGGTGACGATGACAAGAACATGTGTTGGGGTTGACATCCATAGAAGCATTATACTCCGATGTTTACCTCAGCATAGTGTGAAATACACATATAACCAATAGCCTAAAAGTAGGCACATTTTGCTGGGTGGCAATGAGGAGATTCGGGATCTTTACCCAGCAGCATCTTTCACCAACGTGTTTCCATTGCATTTCCATTGTTTTCGTCGAGTTCCATTGACCTCTTTACCGCATCTATGGGGATCAGATGCAGATGCGGAGAGAGATCAAGTGACATCAATAAGGGATCATAGCTTTTACCTGGATTCACCTGTCAGGTCTGTCATGGAAAGTGGCAGGTGTTCTTAAAGTCACCTTTGCGCTAACACCACACCTTCAAGTCTATGTCAATATATCATGGAAGTGCAAGTCTTTTCCTAAAAATCAAATTATAATAAAGAAAAACAACATCAATCTCAGTGGCATCTTGACGCCTAGACGTCCCCATACATTACCCATGAGCCCCGTGTGCACATGATTTTTATTGAAGGGTAATTATTCTACATAATACTGTATGGAAACAGGAATCTTCATTTATAACTTCCATTAGAAATGAATAATGGAATGCTGCTGGACCCAAAGGCGGCTATTAATATCAGTATCACCACGGGACAAACATGCTTTTATGATTTATGAGCTTTATGTTGTAGTGCACTGACTGTCCTCGTCTTTGGTTATGGTTGGATAGTAAAGTGTGTGTGTGTGTGTACGGAATTGTGTGTAAATGGTGTGTGTAGGATGTGTTTGTGTGTTTGGAGTGGACCCGTCAACCTCATGCTTCAGAAGGTCCAGAACTTCATTATCTAAACCCAACTGCATCCAGGAGAGAGACAACGTCCTTGTACAAGCTAAGATGTAATTATTGAGATTAATTTGATGCACCCTTCCTTCCCAACCTCATTGTAAGGAAGACAAGAGCATCTGGTTGGAAGTCATGTTGATGATAAGTATTGGGCATAATTTACAGGGAGATAAATATGGAGGAGAATGCTTATTATGACCGAATGGGATTTAGATGGGCGTGTGGTTGTGTGTGGTGTGAGCGCGTTTACGTGTGTGTGTGTGTGAGCAACGTTTACGTGTGTGCTGTGTGTGGGACAGGGAGGATGTAGCGTGAAAGGTTTATCAGACTGTAAATAAAGTCATTACCTCTTGTCTTTCTCAGATTGATTACGTTGTTATAATATGTGTATTTATTTTGGCAAGGCAGACCTCTTTCTCCATAATCCGTATCGTGTGAATCAACCCCCACAGCTTCTAATAGGCATCATGACGCGTCTAACCAATGGAAGAAAGCTACCTGCGGCCCCATCTACGTCCATCAACACTGTTTAAATAACTCAATTAAGAGTCCTTTGTTATTTGTTGTTATAACAACCTGTCCCTGTGACACTGTCCTGTGAAAACAGCTGTCTGTGAACACTGTCTGTGACACTGTCTGTGAACACTGTCCTGTGAACACTGTTGTGAACACTGTCTGTGAACCACTGTCCCTGTTGAACATGTCCTGTGTGTTACTCAATGGACAGTATGCTGGTCCCTCAGTGCTCTCCTATGAATCAGTTTTTTGGGGGAAGTAAACACTGACCTTTCAAATATATTTCTAATATAACGTGTCCAGCTCTTTGCCCAGTGAAATTAAATCAGAGGGCCCACAGCGTGCTACAGTAGGCCACCCGTCCATAAATGCCCTGCCCTGGCGAGAGCAACATTTTACCACAATGAAATGTTAAATGGGCTTTTGAGAACATCATCACCACTGTGTATCGTTGATGCTTTGTAAAAAGTTAATAGAATTAAATGGGAAACCCTACTGAAATAATGAAGCATGTAAAACCATTCCCTGAGAGGGTTGTGAAGAGAGGATGATGGGTGAGAAGGGTGGAGAGAGAGAGAGAGAGAGACGAGAGAGAGAGTAGAAGAGAGAAGGAGAGAGAGAGAGAGAGAGAGAGTAGAGAAGAGAGAGAGAGAGGAGAGAGAGAGAGAGAGAGAGAGAGAGAGGAGAGCGAGGAGAGAGAGAGAGAGAAGAAGAGGAGAGAGAGAGAGAGAGAGAGAGAGATTGGAAACGCCACATTATCCAGGGCAAAAAGAAAATATTTTTATTTCTTTTACTTTTGACATCTGGTCAATGCGCAGTCAAATTTCAAGGTCAGGGGTGGTTGTAGTTGAGTTACTGATAGGCCTGAGTCCTTATTGAGAAGGATATGGTTGGGTCGGGTTCGCAGAGAAGAGGATGATTGCGATAACGCTTCGGTTGGTTGGTCTCAATTCGTACGGATTCTGATGAGTTTATAAAGAATTATTCTGTCCACTTAACTCTTGGGACTTATGGAAATGATGTTCAGTCATCTTCACAATCAGATCGCTTCCGTCCATCTCTCATAATGACACTAATGTGATTCTGCTGCTAGGGCTGAAATACACAACAATGATTTCTTCTGGTCTACAGGCTCTAGTCAGTAGTGATGGACAATCGGGACAGAATCGGGCTATATATATTTGCTGGGCCGGTTTTTGGCACATGTGTAGTAAGGAATATCACCATGGCAACCGAGGAAGATGCTTGGCATTCCCTTTATGTGCATTGTTATCAGGGTTGCAGCGGCAGCCTCCAGAATGGTGCTTGTTCAAATAAAGTTAGATTACAGTTGAATTAATGTCTCATAAGCATCTCTTAATGATTCATTAGTATTCCTACATAACCACACCGAATAATAATAGCATAGTGAAACGTTAGGTTCTACTGTTAGACAAAAACACACTGAATTAGGCTACTTATGAACATTTTGTTATGATTGTGCTGTTGATATGGTCCATACACTATGTATCCACAGCCCAATACACTAGTACCCACAGCCACTAAATACCACTAGGTACCACAGCCCATACCACTAGGTATCCACAGCCCATACGCACTAGGTCACCACAGCCCATAATAACCACTAGGTACAAGCCCATACAGCTAGGTCACCACAGCCCATACCACTAGGTACCACAGCCCAATATACCACTAAGGTCACAGCCCATACCACTAGGTAACCCACAGCCCATCATACCACTAGTATCCCAGCCCATCAAACCACTAGGTAATCCACAGCCCATACCACTAGTTATCCACAGCCATACCACTGAGGTGTCCACAGCCCAATAATACCACTAGGTACCACAGCCCATACCACTAGGTACCACAGCCCAATACCACTAGGTATCCCACGCCCATCCTACACTAGGTTTACCACAGCCCATACCACTAGGTACCACAGCCCATAATACCGACTAGGTAATCCCAGCCCCATACCACTAGGTATCCACCGCCCATACCAGCTAGGTAATCCACAGCCCATACCACTAGGTATCCACACCCATAATACACATACCACACGCCCATACCACTAGGTACCATACAGCCCATACACTAGGTATCCACAGCCCATACGCCACTAAGGTACCACAGCCATAATACCACTAGGTACCACACCATACCAACTAGGTATCCACAGTCCCATACCACTAGGTATCCACAGCCCATACTGCTGAGGTACCACAGCCCCTACGCACTAGGTACCACAGCCCCATACCACTAGGCTTAATATGCTTTTACTGAAACAAAAGTTTGGAAGTGTAGTGGTAGTATCTGGGATCTACAATCTTTTATATTTGTTTACTATGCTGTTACTAAGCGGTGATGTATTACGACAGTGTTACGTTACTACACGTAATAGGAATGGCACATGCACACTAGTGTGCCCGGGAACTGTAGAGCACGAGCAGGTTTTGGACTAAAGGAAAACTAACTGTACTCCGTCTCCTGCCTGGTCATTTCTCCGACAACACAAAATATTTACATGTAGCTTCTTAACTTCCCCCCTGCCTCTAAAAATTCGATTAAAAGTAGTTCGCTACTTAGGCTTACGTCATTCAAGAGACAGTAAGATCAAAATGCATATTCCCATGAAACCTGATAGATGTGGTGAAGAGGTCAATGGAACGCAGACCGTCGGGGGATTGAAGACAGATGCCAGATTTGGTGCACATGTCAACAGATGCTGAAGAAACAACAGTGGAAATCCCGTCACAATGATTATTGTAAACAGGCCCCCACTGGGCCCTGGTCACTAAAGCTGATTTTTGATATATTTGGTCTGTTTCGCTGCATAACTATTTAGAAGTTTCAGAATATTTTCCAGATTTTAGAAGAAGTGACAGCTAAATGCGTAACTCCTGGTCCATATAAGCTGGTAGCATTTAGCTAGCATATCAGACATCAGTGGTGGTAGTCAAAGTCGTGTTTAAACTGTACATGCAGTTGATTTGGTGACGATGACAAGAACATGTGTTGGGTTGAACATCCCATAGAAGCATTATACTCCGATGTTTACGCTGCAGGCATAGTGGTGAAATACACATATAACCAATAACCTAAAAGTAGGCACATTTTGCTGGGTGGCAATGAGGGAGAATTCGGGATCTTTACTCAGCAGCATCTTTCACCAAACGTGTTTCCCATTTGCATTTCCATTGTTTTCGTCGAGTTCCATTGACCCTCTTACCGCATCTATGGGATCACGAATGCAGATGCTTAAAATGTGGGATTTTGCAGAAAAGAAGCTTGAAGAAGAACAGGTTTTTTAAATTGTGACTTGTAACATAGATCAAAAACAGACCAGCTACTCAAGTGTGGTGTGTGTGTGTGTGTGTGTGTGGTGTGTGTGTGTGTGTGTGTGTGGTGTGTGGTGTGTGTGTTGTGGTGTGTGTGTGTGTGGTGGTGGTGTGTGTGTGTGTGTTGTGTGTGTGTGTGTGTGTGTGTGTGTTGTGTGTGTGTGTGTGTGTGTGTGTGTGTGTGGTGGTGTGTTGGTGTGTGGTGTGGTGT
>NW_019942552.1:1009509-1018347 GCF_002910315.2 Salvelinus sp. IW2-2015 | reverse complement strand
TGTGTGATGACTTGTGAGGTAGGTGAAGAGAACCTTTATCGTTCGGAGATGCTGATTGGCTGACGGTGGGGCATGACTCACATCTGCTCTGAGCACTGTGCACACTTGGTGATCATGGCCAATTTGAGGCCGAATATATTCAACATGTTTGAAAATGATCAGGACGCCGTAAGTGCCCGCAGAGTGCCAGGAGCTTGTGACAGCCATCAACTTCAAATGGGGTAAGTGCTTACACTTACGGGTTGCGGCGTTACATTTTACTCAGAGTTTGCTCTGATTTCCTCCGATTTTGGAAAAATGTGCCGCGAGCTGATTGGGAGCCCGTAGATTGGGCTAAAAACATGTGGTGTCCAAGCAGCTTTAGTGGATTCTCTCTGCTTCAGTCTCTCATTGATGTCCATGAATGCTACAAATCATTTCCAGCTCATGATTCTGCTCTCTCTCATAGTCTAGGCACATGGTATGAGCCTGGACAGAATGAGCGATAATCTGGCCTGGATGTAGGCTCTCTGCTGTAGAGCGGTGGATACTTGTCATGTCTAAGACAACAGCATGCCACCCTGCATCCCACTGCTGGCTTACCTCTGAAGCTAAGCAGGATTGGTTCTGGTCAGTCCCTGGATGGAGGGCCAGATTCTGCTGGAAGTGGTGTTGGAGGGCCAGTAGGAGGCACTCTTTCCTCTGGTCTAAAAGAAGTATACCAATTCCCCAGGGCAGAGATTGGGGACATTTCCCTGTGTAGGGTGCTGTCTTTTGGATGGGATGTTAAACTGGTGTCCTGACTCACTAAAGATCCCATGGTACTTATTGTAAGAGTAGGGGTGTTAACACTGGTGTCATACCATCACGGACACCTAATCATCCCCACCTTACAATAATCTATTCCTCAGGTCATTGCTTTAAATGAGAATGTGTTCTCAGTCAACTTACCTGGTAAAAAAGATATTGAGGCCCAATGACATGCAGTGGAGAGGTTGAAGCACAACCAGCTGTGCAATAAAGGTCCTGACCTGTCGGCAGGGATGTTTGTAGTGTTTCAACTATGGATGTGTGTCTGTCTGTGCCAAGATGCTGTTTGTAGTCTCTCATGTCTTCTTTTGCATGCCAGGGCAATGCTGTGTGGATCTGTAGGTGTGGAGTGTGTCAAATCAGTAGGTAGGTCTTCGTATACATGTTTTTGTTTACGTGTCTTTGTATACGTGCAAAGACATTGGAGTGTGTACAGACTGTGTGTCTTCTTATCTGAGCTCCAGATGCATGTCCCTGCGTGTGCCAGCCCACTGTGTGTGTAGCCTGTTAATGAAGGAGCTGGGGAGAAAGAAACCTTGTTAATGCGTGGCGATAACAACAGCTCATCACTTACTGGACCTGAATACCTAATTGGTGTTATTATCTTAACTGGGGACAACTTTAAGAAAATACGTTTTACATATCCAAACTGGCTGTCTCAGCCGTCTTTCTCCCCACTAATGGTTTTATAAAAGTTGAATTATAATTGAGACTTTGGTTCTACAGTTATCCAATTGGTCTGCTGTATGGCTGGATGTGTCTACTGTACTGCCTCTTACTGTTGTCAACAACACTGAGGAAAGGGCACCGTCCTCCTCAGTGAATTTCATACAAATAAAATAGTGAAACATGAAAAAGTATTCCTTTTTAGATAAAACTATACAAAATATATTCACTCCACCAAATAATTGATTAAAACACACTGTTTTGCAATGGTTTCCAGTAGCCTCAGCAGCACTCTGTAGGGTAGCACCATGGTGTAGCCGGAGGATATCTAGCTTCTGTCCTCCTCTGGGTACATTGACTTCAATACAAAACCTAGGAGGCTCATGGTTCTCACCCCCTTCCATAAACTTACACAGTAATTATGACAACTTCCGGAGGATGTCCTCCAACTTATCAGAGCTCTTGCAGCATGAACTGACATGTTGTCCACCCAATCAATGGATCAGAGAATGAATCTAGTACTGAAGGCATAAGCTACAGCTAGGTTTAGTACACACGCTCGCATTCAAACGGGTCTTGGGGTGGGGAATGGAGGGAGAAGTTATTTATTATTATTTTCAGGGGGGGGGGGGGCCTGTGGGGGGAGGGTCTCGGATGGTTGAGGACCAGCTCTTGGGGACTGTGGAGAATATTGGATGGTTGAGGACCAGCTCTTGGGGACTGTGGGAGGAATCTTGGCATGGTTGAGGACGCAGTCTTGGGGAACTGTGGGAGGATCTCGGATGGTTTGAAGGAGCAGCTCTTGGGGAACAGGGGGAGTGGTCCTCGGATGGGTTGAGGACTCAGCTCTTGGGGAACTGTGGGAAGGTCTTGGATCGGTTGAGGACCAGCTTTGGGAAACTGTGGGAGGTCTCGGATGGTTGAAGGACCCAGCTCTTGGGGAACGGTGGGAGGGTCTGGATGGTTGAGGACCAGCTTTGGGAACTGTGGGAGGGGTCTGGATGGTGAGTACCAGCTCTTGGGGAACTGTGGGAGGGTCTCGGATGGTTGAGGAACCAGCTTCTTGGGAACTTGGGAGGATTCTTGGATGGTTGAGGGACCAGCTCTTGGGGACCTGTGGGAGGGTCTTCGGATGGGTTTGAGGACCAGCTCTTTGGGGAACTGTGGGAGGGTCTCGGATGGTTGAGGACAGCTCTTGGGGAACGGTGGAGGGTCTTGGATGGTTGAGGACCAGCTTCTTTGGGGAACTGTGGGAGGGTCCTCGATGGTTGAGGACCAAGCTCTTGGGGAACTGTGGAGGATCTTGGATGGGTGAGCGGACGCAGCTCTTTGGGAACTGTGGGAGGATCTTGGAATGGTTGAGGACAGCTCTTGGGGAACTGTGGGAGGATCTTGGATGGTTGGAGGCCTGGCGGTTGAGAGCTTGGGCTGGTGGCCGATAGGTCGCTGGTTCGGGTCCCCGTTTTGACTTGGTGGGAGATCTGTTGACATGCCCTTGGTGACCCTGGTTGCTCCTGTGGGTCGCTCTGGACGGGAGACGGTTAAATG
Source organism: Salvelinus sp. IW2-2015 (assembly GCF_002910315.2). Classification (NCBI taxonomy): domain Eukaryota; kingdom Metazoa; phylum Chordata; class Actinopteri; order Salmoniformes; family Salmonidae; genus Salvelinus; species Salvelinus sp. IW2-2015. Next base: position 1,015,344 of record NW_019942552.1, on the reverse strand, counting down.
ACTGAATGTAATGTAAATGTTGAGCGACTTCACTGCAGGTAGATTGCATYTTTTAATATTCAATAAAACATTTAGGAAAAAAATAAAACACCTGTTTCAAACAGAGAGGGATGCAATGTTAGCTAAGTCAAGTCAAGGTAAGCTTTTGGGTTTATTAATTTATTGCCACCGGGGCAGCCGGTGCAACTGCTAAACTGCTTTCTGACTGTACACTGTACTGCATGATTGTAGCGGGTTTACTAACACGTTAGTTGTAGTAGTTCTAGTTGTCTATGACGTGACAATGATGTAGATTGTGTGTAGTGGTTAGCAGTCATGATATGGTTTGGCCTGGAAAGTTTTTTTTTGCATGGTCACAGACAGCTGATGTATTGTGCACTGAAGTTCACAAGCGAAGGAAAAAGGTGAGAGGAGGAGAGTGTGTAGATAGTTGCGAGAAGGAATTATATATACAACTAGTAAAGTGATCATGCTGTTTTTATTTGGCTGCTATGAAAGTGAACTGTGTTTGCGTGTGAGCCGGGGTGTGTTCATTCCACCGATTCACTTGAAAAAAACGTTTCTAAAACGGAAGCAAACAGAACGAAATGGGGATAAACATACCTGAATATGTCCAATAGAAACTCACATTTGCAACTGTTGGACTAATGATTACAACCTAGATCAGCTAGATGCATGCAAGAGTGTGCAGGCGGTATAGAGTGTGTCACTGTCTGTCACTGATTACGCAAAATTCTCTCGACCTGTTCACCTACWTTCATTCATAGGCCAGGTTGTAGCAACTTCARGATGGGAATAGGGAAAATGTGTGTATCATGTAGTAGTCTAAACCTATCAACGTTACATTAAACTGGGTGAATGGAATATGAATGACAGTCATCTATTATGCTGTAATCGAAATAAGGCCATGCTCATCATTTGTTTTATCATCCTCCCTCATCTTAAACAGCACCGACCCCAACTGCAGCTACAGCATATGATCAAGCATATTTGAGAACTACATCCACAAACATTATGTTGCAAACAACACTATGCTCTAATGGACTGAGCCATTGGAACCACTTTCCCATCAGCTGTAGTAGTCTAATGTACCTGCTTCAAGACTCACGGCTAAGTAAGAAAGACTATCGGTAGGCTAATTGAAAAGCCAGTCTAAACTGGACCACAGTCCACAGTGACATCTTCACCCACTGCGATGGCTATAAGGTGTCACGGCGTGTTTGAGCTAGCATTAGCCAGCTGATTTGTAGAGGGTTTTAGTAAAATGTCGCTTCAGCAGCTTACAGTGGAGCCTGATTGCATCTGCCTCTCAGAGAGAAATCGACTCTAACAGGCTCTGGGGGGCTTCACGTTTGGATATTAATTAACACGCGCACGCACACGCACACGCACACGCACACGGGCACACACACACACACACACACACACACACAACACACACACACACACACACACACACACACACACACCACACACACACACACCACACCACTGAGGCCTGACCACGTGCATTTCCTCCTAACTATTTTTCCACTGCCCAGTAGGATCTGATAGGCCTGTAGTCTCCCATAACAGTCGCCTGGCCCATAAACTATTGGGATGAGACAGTACAGCCATCTAAGCTCCGTGGTCGTAAATGGCTTTTATAGCGAGCCAGCGTTTAACACACTATATCACAGTATGTCCAGCCTCATGACCACTGCTTTTGTAAACGTGACACATGAGACTCTCTATAATGGGTTTGGTGAGACTAAGGGCCATATTCACTCAATACTGGCTTTCCTGGGGAATACAAGTAATAAAGGCTAAATATTTTGCTCCAGCTAGGGGAGGGTGGTAGGTAGGGTAAAATAATAAAGAAGGAAAATCTATTTGTTATTAAAAAAGAATATAAATATATATGGGGGATTGGGATGATGGAGACAATTACATTGATAGATTGTGGCTTCTGTCTGTAATATTAAAGCTGATCTACCCCCCCCCCCCCCAAAGTAAACAGCTTTGTAGTGAAATTACCGTAAATAAATAAAAATACAGAACAGTTCGAACAGCCAATTATTGCAGGATATCCAAGGAGAGTCTAAAGATTGATGAAACAGTGTTCAGTGTGTGTGCCAAACCAATTTTTTTATTTTCTTTGGTACACACTTATTGAAACTAAAATTCCCATTGTAATGATCTGATGATGGCATAACTGATCGTGAAATGGTTTGTTATGAGAAAGAGAATTACAGGAAATCTAAGGGTCAGTTTGGCAACGTGTATCCATCCATCAACATACAATAGGTGAGTCTTCATAATGAGCACATCACTTGTTTAGGGCCTACGCTGTGGCACATGTTACTGAGTGGGACTATACAATGAAATAAAAAGGAAAATAAATGGGCCCAATTGCAGTCTTTAACTATTAGAGAAACGCCATGTGTTTAAGAGTTTCTATCTACAAGTCATTTGACTGTTGAACACCTAAACTGGACTGACCACCTGTGCTGAATATCAGTACCTTAGCAGAAAGCACACACACACCACACACACACACACACACACACACACACACACACACACCACACACACAACACACACACACACACACCACACACACACACACCACACACACACACACACACACACACACACAGGCTACACACACATCAAACAGCTGCTACCAGACTTATTTACTCGTGCTAATACTGCACAATAATACACTTGCCCTCAATCCCCACTTCCCTGATACATGTGTTGATATTGGACATTATATATTATATATTATATTCTAAAGAGCCATTTACTTTATGTTCGTGTTCTTATATTTTTAATTATTTCTTTATTGTTGTTGCAATTGTCCAGAAGGAGCCTGCAAGTAAGCATTTCATTGGACGGTGTAATACCATGTGTATCCTGTACATACGACTAATGAAACTTCTTGTGTGTGTGTGTGTGTGTGTGTGTGTGTGTGTGTGGTGTGTGTGTGTGTGTGGTGTGTGTTGTGTGTGTGTGTGGTGTGTGGTGTGTGTGTGGGTGTGTGTGTGGTGCCCTGAGCTTAAGTCTTATCTCTAGTGTAATCAATCCAGGACAGCGCTACCCAGCCCTATCCATTGTGTTAATAGCTGGGCAAGTAACAACGCTAAGTCTCACCACGCGCTCCTCTCGCCACCCTCCCTCATAAATAAGATAATGAACTTGGTCTTGGCCTGGCCGGCTTGGAGAATAGAACTGTCTTTACTGCTTCCTCGACTAGAAGGGAGGAGCACATTTAAACATACATAGATGCATTAACACACACACTGCAATTTGATCTCATGGTTGCAATTCGGGATTTGATGTAATTGGATGAAAGTGCGCGCACACACACACACACACACACACACACACACACACACACATACACACACACACACACTCCTCTCCTTTCACTGCACAGGCGTAGAAGAACACAAATCAGATCTCTCCTGTCTGTCTGGGTTTAGAGGCTTGCTGTTCGGTAAATAATGAGACACAATGAGGAGCTGCAAATGGAGGGGGAGATATATTCTCAATGAACTGACAGATAGGAGATGTACCACTGCCTACCAGCAGCAGCACAGTCACCACCTCAGTGGTCATTGAAGGGTATAATAAGAGATACTGGAACGTGGGGCTGAGGCACATCAGTGGAATTAGGTTTAAAGAGGTGCTATGAATGGTTTGATGAGCATGAAAATGATGTTTCCATATGCCATGGCCGTCTCAGTCACAAGATCTCAACCCAATTGAACAGGTACAGGAGATTCTGTAGCAACAACATCTCATAGTTTCCCTTCGAAATTCGACGTATTATTGGTGAGCGTCTATTTTTGTCGCATTTCTGCATGGTTACAGGGTTAATTCCGCATAGTTACAGGGTTAAAACAGAAACATTCAAAGGTTAACAATTTAGGTATTCATTCCGAGTGGTTAAGGTTAGGGCTATGATTTGGGGAAGGCTTAAAACAAAATAATTAAAAAACAACACACTATTACCATCAGTCTTCTCAGTATCATCAGTATTCTCAGTATCATCAGTATTCTCAGTTTTCTCGCGGCTTGCTAAAGCATTGTGAACTGCCGTATCGCAGTGGTCTAAGTAGCGCACTCTGGCTCTGAGCGTTGTTTTTGGGGTGAGCGTAGAAGAAGGTGTACACTGAGTGTACAAAACATTAAGAACACCTGCTCATTCCATGACAGACTGATCAGGTGATTCCAGGTGAAAGCTACAGTATGATCCCTTATTGATGTCACCTGTTTAATCCACTTCAATCAGTGTAGATGAAGGGGAGGAGACAGGTTATAGAAGGATGTTTAAGCCTTGAGACAATTGAGATATGTATTGTGTATGTGTGCCATTCAGAGGGTGAATGGGCAAGACAAAAAATGCAAGGGCCTTGAAACGGGGTATGGTAGTATGTGCCAGGTGCCCTGTTTGTGCCAAGAACTGCAACGCTGCTGGGTTTTTCCCACTCAACAGATTCCCATGTGTATCAAGAATGGTCCACCACCCAAAGGACATCCAGCCAACATGACACAACTGTGATAAGCATTGTAGTTAACATGGGCCAGCATCCCTGTGGAAGGCTTTCGACACCTTGTAGAGGCCATGCTTCTCACAGACCTTTTCAAACATTAGAAATCAACGTCTATTTCTAGTGATCATTCTGTCTGGAGACAGCATTTTCCACAACCATAAACAAAACACCAAATTATAGAATTTCTCATGGAAGAATGCAGTCGCATCCCTCCAATAGAGTTACAGACACTTGTAGAATCTATGTCAAGTTACATTTCAGCTGTTCTGGCTCCTGGTGGCCCAACATCCTATTAAGACACTTTATGTCGGCGTTTCCTTTATTTTGGCAGTTACCTGTATGTTAGTGGGTTTCTAAATGCTTGTTAAAGGATTTGGACAATTTATCAAACTTTGAGAAATGAGAAATGTCTGAAAATCAAAGGGGACTCTAAAGAGTATGAGGTGGATGGTATTTAACATGGACTGTAGCTTACGATGCAAAACCCCATTCTTACCATATCTACTACTTGCTATATAGACTAACTAAAATGTAACCTCAAGGAAAATTATAAAATTCAATTCAGAAGTCCAGCTCTTGCAAAAAACCCTTGACAGAAACTATGTACAATATTTCTGAATATTTTCTTGGAGAGTCAGGAGGAGGAGAAAAAGAGTGGGAAAAGTAATGTGTTTTGATAGAGCTGTCTGTATGTTATTGCCATCTTTCCATCTTTCAGTTTCATAAGGGAGACCACACGGCAGAAGAGTATGTGTCAGCACAATACTGTAAATAACAAAAAATGCCCCAGCCAAAGCCATAGGAAAATACAAGACATGGAACAGGTTTGAGGGGGAGAGAATATTTATTCACTTTAATGATCAAGCCCTCTATTGACTTTTTGAAAATCCAATATTCAGCCTGCAAGCCCATGTGACTCTTTCTCATCCCAACGCAATTTCAGAATTATCTCTGGGACAATAAACATTTATAACCTGCACACAGAAAGACAGACACACCCACCATCACACACACCTACGCAGACGAGCACGCACGCACACAAACCAGCCGTCACCTGTGTCATTGGTCACCTCCAAGCTCATATTCCCAATGTCACACTCTGTTGGCCCTCACAAGGCCATGGGAGAGCCAGATTAGTTGGGGAGAGATATGAAACAAAGCGTGGTTTACCATTCTCATAGGGTATCAGTGTCTGGCAGGACAGCCAGTCAGTCAGTCTGTGATGCTGCACTAATACCATGTAATCCTCCTTTCTGTAGGAGGGATACTTGGGGAGACTGGGACCGTGTTTAGG
>NW_019942552.1:993841-1009496 GCF_002910315.2 Salvelinus sp. IW2-2015 | reverse complement strand
CACACACATGCTCACACACACGCACACACAAACACCCACACGCGCACACAAACAGACAGACGAACAGGCACACACACACATAGCCACACACACACATACACAAACACACACATGCCTTACCTGTGTCCTGTGTGCTTGGTCACTTCCAAGCTCATATTCCCAATATCACACTGTGTTTGCCCTCACAAGGTCATGGAAGAGCCAGATTAGTTTGGGGACAGATATGAAACAAAGCGTGGTTTACCATTCTCATAGAGTATAGTGTCTGGCAGCACAGCCAGTCATTCAGTCAGTGATGTTGCACTGATAGCTGGTAATCTTCATTTCTGTAGGAGGGCTATCTGGAGAGACATGGACTGTGTTTAGGGAGTAGCATGGGGAGGGAGAGAGAGAGAGGAGAGAGAGAGGAGAGAGAGGAGAGAGAGAGGAGAGAGAGAGGATAGAGAGAGAGAGACTGTTGTTGTGAACCTTCAGAACAGAGGAGCCGTCAGGATTTGAGCTCCTTTAGGTGAGAGGAGGTCAGGTTAACTGGGGTTGGTGTGGATCTCTCTCTCTCTGTCTCTCTCTGTCTCTCTCTGTCTCTCTTTATCTGTGTGTGCGTATGTGTGAATGTGTGACGGTCTGTGCACTCTTAAGTGCAGTGCTTAATTTGTAAATTGGGCGGTGCCGGAACAAAAGGTTAGCCGGAGAAGGGGGTGAGCTGGGGGGCTCTGAGGTACCTGAAAGCACCTTTATAATAAAGCATTGCATGCATGGTCATCGCTTTTGCGTACTGATACAGAGCAGTAGAGGACAGGCGCTTGCAGGAGTTGCACATATGGGGAAAATGTTTTATAGCCTAGGCTCCGGGAAAACATGGGCCTTTTATAAAGGCCTTTCATGCATTTCTACATACATTTAGACGACTGGACATATTAGCAACATCTTTGTTAATTCAACACAAATGATAGAAATGGAAGGCTACTTTGACACTGATAAACTGAGAATCTGAGATCAATAAAAATTGACCTTGTCTTGAATCCATCAGTAGCCTAGACCTAGGTGTGGGGAGACATTTTGTACAAGATGAGGAGGAAATTATAGTTCTGAAAAGCATTCCAGTTTCACTGACTCACCCAATGATGTGTAGCTCCCTCGCTGGTGATGAACGATGCACTCGTGCCAAAAGCCTACCTCTCTCTTGTTTTACTTTGTAAACAATGCTGTTCGCTCAATAGGCCTATCTGGAAGATTATAACTTGGTAGCCCACAGGCAGATTAGTGTTCTCTTTTCAGCAGGATGCATTTGCTTTCCAATCTGCGTTTTCCCGTGATTGTATTTGAAATATTGCGAAAGGCCTGTTTTGGCTGCATGCTGTTCACTGACAGATTTGCTGTGTGTTCCCGACTGTAGGCATGCCTTGTGATTGAGCTACGCAATCCACAACTAGGCTATTTAAAAATAAAAAAAAGCTATTGATCCTCTGTGGCTAAATTATAGACCTTCTCCTGATGTAGTATTCTGAATCATTTCATTTATTTCTGAACAGACAGCAGTAATTTTATAACTTTGGCAAATGTCTTTAAAAATATCAGGGGTGTTGTGGCACCTCCAGCAAACTTCCCACAGTTCTACAAGGAAATAAATGAGGAAGTGCAATGCTGGAGAGACGAGAGTTGCAGGCTCATGTCTATCAGAGCAGAGAAGGGGGGAGAGATCATAGAAAGTGAATCTCATTCTAGTTATGTGATTCAGGCGCGCTTCTCTCTCTCTCACAACAGACCACTCGTTGCTGTCTTCAGAAAGTATTCACACCCCTTGYCATTTTCAACATTTGTTGTGTTACAGCCTCAATTTAAAARGGATTACATTTCGATTTTGTGTCACTGGCCTACACASAATACCCCATYATGTCAAAGTGTTTATTTTTTAAAGTTTTATTACTAATAAATTAACATTGACAAGCTCGTAARGTCTTGAGTTAATAAGTATTTAACCCCTTTGTTATGGCAAGCCTAAATAAGTTCAGGGGTAAATATTTGCTTAACAAMTCACATAATAAGTTGCATGGACTCAATKTGTGTGCAATACTAGTGTTTAACATGATTTTTGCATGACTACCTCATCTTTGTTCCCCACACATTCAAATGATCTGTCTTCAGTCGAGCGGTGAATTTCACACAGACTCAACCACAAATACCAGGGAGGTTTTCCAATGCCACGCAAAGAAGGGCACCTATTGGTAGATGGGTAAAAAAAGAAGGAGAAACTGAATATGCCTTTGAGCATGGTAAAGTTATTACAGTTTTTTACAATCACTTTGGCACTAATTTCAGAACCTTGATGTCATTTTTTCGAAACTCTAGACACAAAACTCACAACCGATGATCAAAATGCACATTTTAAATCTAACACTTTTTCCAATTGCTTGGATACAATACACATAAAGCTAAGATCATTTGTTCATTGAKCTAAAATRACCTGTTCAAAATGACAACTTAAAGTACTACCATTTCAAAATGCAATTCACACATTACATCTGAGATGACTGTCTATTCATTTCATTACAATGATCTAACTATCAATTGATACAACTGCTCAAAATGATAAATAACTGTTGCATTACTCTTATTAATGCATAGTTTTATGGAAACTGACAAACAATATTCCATGTTTAGATCATGAAAGTTTCAGGATAACGAGATCCATTGACACCAATTARCGTGGAACATGTACCAATTGGACCACATTATCTATGGATGTAATATTTCATCATCATTCTTTATCAGACACTGTTTCTATGGTCCCATGTACCACTTTTCCAGACCATGTTTTCAGATTTGACATTACTGTAAACTCACTTTATTAGGTACACCTATCTAGTACTGGGTAGGACCCCTTTCGCCTCCACAACAGCCTGAATTATTCACGGTGTTGTACGTTAAGAGATGCACTTCTGCTCACCATTTGTGGCCTTTCTGTTAGRTTGAATGAGTCTGGACATTCTCCTCTGACCTCTCTCATTAACAAGGTGTTTTGGCCACAGAACTGCCGCTCACTGAATGTGTTTCGTTTATCACACCATTCTCTGTAAACTCCAGAGACTGTAGTGCGTAGAAATCCCAGGAGGGCAGCTGTTTCTGAGATGCTGGAATCACCATGTGTGGCACCAACAATCATACCACGGTCAAAGTTGCTTAGATTACGCATCTTGCCCGTTCTAACGTTTGGTCGAACATCAACTAAAGCTCTCTACTCTATATATTCTATATATTGAGTTGCAGGCAGCCACATGATTCGCTGTTCGGAGGAACAGGCTATTTGCGTTAACACGCAGGTGTACCTAATAAAGACCAAGACAGCGGCAGCAACAGCAAAGTGTCCAATGAAATCCGAGCAATAGTTGCAGACCATGTTGMAAATCATGGCATGACAATYACMGAGGCAGCTACAATGATTCAACCAAACCTCAGAAGATCAKCCGTGGCCTCAATCATCAGAACTTTCCGCAATGAGAACCGGTAAGTCTTCAGCAMGCACTAAACATTAGGCTACTCTCAATTGTCAAATGACTGTATACTGCATGCCAATGTGTACCACAGAGTAGGTGATGTGACTAAYTGTGTTCTTACTGTAATTTTCCCTGCAGAATTGAGACAAGGCCAAATAGGGGAGGCKGAGGCAAAATTCTGACTGACCAATAAGAGCGGGCTGTGGTCAATTTGGTTCTGGCCAGAAATGATATTCGCCTTACAGAAATTCGGCAGCACACCTTGAACAATGACGACATGTTCAACAATGTGGAAGCCATACGATTGCCGACTATTGCCCGCATGCTGAAAAGGCACCAGGTGTCTCTAAAACAGCTATACCGTGTGCCTTTTGAAAGAAATGCAGACAGAGTGAAGCAACTGAGGACTGAGTATGTTCAWGTATGTTCAGTTTCAAGATGCCTGTTGTGAAACATTCCCCATCATTGTAATCAGTTCTCTTTCCAAAATGTKTTTTTAGAGAGTGATGGAGCTGGATYCTGACGAATACCAGCACAAATTCCTCTTTTTGGATGAGGCAGGCTTCAATCTGGCCATGACAAGGAGGAGAGGTCGAAATGTCATTGGCCAACGGGKAACCATCCAAGTACCTGGACAACGTGGGGTTAACATCACCATGTGTGCGGCTATATCGGAAGATGGTGTGGTGGGACGCAGACCTCGTATAGGATCATATAATGCAGCTCTCCTTGTAACCTTCCTTGATGAGCTCAATCAGGTCTGTAGAGCTGATGGTGTGACCTATGTCATTGTGTGGGATAATGTCAGGTTCCACCATGCTCAAATGGTGCAAGCACCTCCACATGGAGGTGGAAGGTATATGATAGACGCCCTCACGAACAAGCCACCCTTCTCCAGACCATGGATGATGCATGCAATGACATCACGGCAGACCAGTGTCAGGCCTGGATTCGCCATGCCCGAAGATTCTTCCCAAGATGTTTGGCTAATGAAAACATCCATTGTGATGTGGATGAGAACCTGTGGCCAAARCCACAAGACAGACAAGACAACAGTTTTTGTAGCTAATTATTTTTGCTTTGATTCAAAGAAACCTATTTTGTGATTTTATTTTATTTCATCAATACATTTCAGATTTTGTTTAATGATTCCACTGTGTCTCTCTACTAGTCATTTTAAAGTGATGTATTTACATGTAGTACCATAATGAAACATGTATCACATATTTCGTACTACAATATTTAATGATTGTACAAACAACTACACAGTGAAACTATCGGTATCTTGTGTGTGGGTGATCTAAATGAATGTTCCTATGGTATTTTGTGATAAATTAGTTATTTGAACCAATGATTCTGCAAGTCCAAGGTTTCTTTTAATTAAGATATGAATGCACAATGCAATGTTTTGAACATGGGACAGCCTGTGTTACAAGTGATGACCATTTTGAGTTTTGAAAAATTACAAGGTTTTGAAATTAGTGCCAACGTGATTGTTAAAAACTGTAATTACACTTTGGATGGTGTATCAATACACCCAGTCACTACAAAGATACAGGCGTCTTTCCTAACTCAGTTGCCGGAGAGTAAGGAAACCACTTAGGGATTTCACCATGAGGCRAATTGTGACTTTAAAACAGCTACAGAGTTTAATGACTGTTATGGGAGGAAACTTAGGATGGATCAACAACATTGTAGTTACTCCACGATGCTAACCTAATTAACAGAGTGAAAAGAAGGAAGCCTGTACAGAATACAAATATTTCAAACATGCATCCTGTTCGCAACATAGCACTAAAGTAATACTGTCAAAAATGTGGCAAATCAATTAACTTTTTGTCAATCCACACAATTACATAGAGGATGGCTGGGGGTTGATTGTGGATTGGCCTACAGAAGAGAGACTAGTGGATGTGCAGAAGARATGAGGTCATCAGGATGAGACAGAGTTTGAGTCAGTGGGCTGTAGACCTGAGAAGGGCAGTGTGTGAGTGCATGGGTACATGTTTGTGTGTGTGTGGAGAAAACACCTTCCTAACACTGAGCCACTCAGTAGTGCTGTAGCCATTGGGTGGACACTGATCTGTTCTATTTTAGTGTATGTGACCAATACAATTTGTCCTGGGTCAGGGGAATAGCTAAATGAAGAAAGGATGGAAAATAAAGGAACTTTCTTTCGTTTCAGWGGACACTGTCAATTCTACCATGTGTTACAGGACAAGAACACAATGTCTATTCATGGCTATGCCACTGCATTTATACAACAACAGAGACTAAAACAAAACAGCAGGGTGGATGTTGGGTGTTTTAATGAATCCCAGCTGTACAATAAAATAACAGTGTGTTATTTAACCACGGTTGCTACCTTAAGTAGTTTTTACATCAGTGATGATTTGCTATTCATACCTGGCCCTCTGCCAGAGGCTTCAGAGATTGGACTCTCCCCACATTAGACGGTCTCTGTTGGCATGTGTCTGTGTGTGCGTGAGTGCCTGTATGTGTGTGTGTGTAGTTCCCTCATTAGATGGCCTATCAATAGGTGGTTAGTAAATGAGTATGATGGTTGGTTGGTAAATAGAGAGATGCTGCTGTACAGATGGACACATAGTCAATATGTGGCGTATGAGAGTAAATGAAGGAAGCAGAACGTTATTTAAGACAGGTCAATAGGCCCATCAGGAAGGCACCCAGTCACATATTGAGTGTGTCATTGAGTCATTATTACACACGTTCACAGTTCTAAACCGCACTGATGCATATTAACAACCTTGTACAGGGGAGGAGGCTGATTTGGGCCACAGACACTGATCTGTGGTCAGTTTTGGATTTTCCCCTCTTTAAAGTATATTTAAAGGGACCCAAACTGCACTGATACATAGCAAGTCAGACCCTTAGAGGAGAGGAGGCTAATGTGGGCCATGTAGGCTGATCTAATGTCAGTTTTGGCCTCAACACTTACTCTGAAAATCAGTAATTTGGCTTTGGTGCATATCATAGAAGACCTTGTATTCATCACCCTGTTGAGATATAAAACAGTCCCACTTCAGGCTACAACTAATACTAACTCTAACCTAAACCCTTGCCTCATTAGTGGTTGCAGCCCATACAGCAGGCCTGTGTTTTATCTCGGGCCGTCCTTGTCTCCCTCCAAGGTTCTCTTCCCCCAACAATTCCCCCATGTACTTCCTGAAGACATAACGGTACATTCATCAGATATAGAGACCTCTTGTCTGATTTGCTGTGTAAGTTGGCCATGTTAGGGCCAGCCAGTCAGAAGGGTATTTACTAGGGCTGGGAATTGCCATGGACCTCACAATACGATGTGTGTGTGTGTGTGTGTGTGTGTGTGTGTGTGTGTGTGTGTGTGTGTGTGTGTGTGTGTGTGTGTATACGATATGTATTGTGATAATCACAATTCTCATGATTCAACATATGTATTTCAATTCGATACTGTGATTTTATTGCGATTCAATGTTCCAAACATTTTACACACCATATGTCTGCTGTAGAGGGASACATGATAKCTACTGTTGATCAGTCATGGAAATATAAGTGCTGAAACCAAARTGGCTCCCTATTTAATAAGAAGATAGAGAACAAGCTATTAATGAGAAATACTGGAGTTTTGGTGCAGGTACAGCCGACTTGCGCAAAAAAAATATAGTGATATTGTCAAAACGATATGATATATCTTTAAAAAGAATATCCCGATATGTAACTGTATCAATTTTCCCCATCACTAGCATTTACACCTAGAGTGTTATTGATTAGTTGACCCTAGCTGTTTCCCAAGAATCGCTGCAATCAACAAAGGGCTTTGGAAAGTTAGCTGAGAGAAGCAGCTGGATAGCAGCATATATTCACAATATTMAAATAAGATCAGGAGGAAGCTGGAAATGCAGACTCATAAACACACACGTCCCATCTGTCACTGTTTGCAGTTTATTGTTTTACTTGCAAAATACATGAATTCATTTCAGATTCTTATTAATGTTGTCCTTGCTGTCTGTTGTACTGTATAGCTTTGAGCCTGGCCTGGAAATTGTTTGTGGATTTGGGAACATTTAGACACAAAGCGACTGAAATGTAATGTGATTTATTCAGAACGTTTCAATATAGAAAAGCCTAAGATGAAACCAGACAACATATCTGGTTCAGATATGAATACTGTATGATAACTGTATTATGCTTTCAGCACTAAATCACAAACAAGAGTGCACACACACACACACACACACACACACACACACACACACACACCTCCAAGCAGTGTTCTTTTTTCTCGCCAGAGGTTTCTATGGTCTGTAGCTATGTAACTTGGAGGAAGCACCTTTGAATCAGTGTGTTCCTCACAATAGATAGTGATGTCTGCTCACCCTCTCTAGCGAAATGAGAGCAGGAAACACAAACACTGGTGATGTTAGTACAGGTCATACCATCCTGAATTCATTCATGTGTCACACATTTTTGCATAAGTGTGATAGAGGGTTTCTTTGCTTGTTTGTTTGTGCCTGTGTGTGTGCATGATTTTGCCAGCCTGTGTGTTTAAGCCTGTGTGTTCATATGTCTGTGAGTTAAACATCAGTGAGGCCAGACCATGGTTCAGTCCCAGTGACATGATTGGGGTTATCCTGTACAGCTGCTTCTGCCAGGCTTGCTTTGTGCCTCTCTTAATCACCAGTCCTCTCCAATCTCCTCCAGGGCTTAGGCCTTGTCTGCACATTCAATAGAAAGGCCATGCAGTCACATAGTCTAGTCTGGGAGGCATCGTAACATACTAATTCAATACATGTATAGGGTCGGTTTTTGGGAAGCCAGAGAAAGTCTACTTCTGGGCTAAAGAGAATGCTCTGTGGCATCACAATCTAACTCAATTTGTGKAAATATGTACAAATAGTATTTCAGCAGATTTTATGTGTGTTTGTGCATTTTTGTGTGGCTTAATTTGTGTGAAAAGACACACATGTGTGACATAATTCGTAGGAAAAGACAAAAGAATGTGTGCAACTTCATTCATAGGAAAATACATTTTTGGGGCGCAAACTTCGAAACAATCTTTTGAAAGTTGTTAGAGAAATGTAGGATGGGAAATGGTGTTCTACACTGGCTTTTTTTGTGTCCAACATTTATTTCTATAAAAAAAATAAACATGTTAACAACCAAATATTCTTAGTCAACCAGGTCGTCACCAAAATAATTATAATAGTAGCCCTACGTAGGTTTTTATTTTTATTGATGCCAATACTGTTTTCTGTGCTTGTTTTTGCTTAATACTTTGGGATACTGATGCTCTTGTAGTCAGAAAGGCTGTTTTATCCTGTAGGCAACAGTATGCCTACATGATTTTCTTCATAACGCATTTTATATTTCGTGGAGCCTACATTACACCATTTCTTTCATAATGCATTTTATACAAGGCTATGTCYAATMTTATGAGGGTTGCCAGATTGGACTAAATTAACAGATTTTTTTTCTGGTATCGATGAAGGCATTTCATTGGGGAATGGGGATACATTTAATATGATGGGAAATTATAATAAACACCATAATACACACACACAAACACACACATATACACACTCACTTTGTTTGTACTCATGTTATAGCCAAATCTTGACTTTTGTATGACTTTTTTAAAATAAAATATTTGTATCTAGTTGTAATGTATTCATTATCTTTAAATGTTTGTAGTTTACATGTTTCAGTAATGATTAACGTGGTAAAGCATGGGGAATAACATGAGTTCAGTCTTCACCAATGAGAACCAAGATGGGGCCTAGCTTCATCCTTCATGACTGGGAAAGGCCTTGATTCTAGGCCGTAGAAAATCCTACATCCATCTCATTAGATCAGAACAGGACGGAGCAACAGTGATTCATATTACTGGTTTGCATCCTAAAAAAAGGTTAGTTGTGTTTTGCTGTATAACAAACTTAAATTATTTGTCTACCCATATGATGTGGATCATTGGCAGGTTTTTTGATATATGACTTCAGTAACAAAAGAGCACCATGGTTGTAAGAACACATTAAACAGGTAGTTTGTAAATGTGTAGAATGTGTTTGTTTTGTGTCCACACTGGTAAGTTAACTTATGTCAATTAGACAGTCARAGGGGATATTCTGCTGAATAACTGGTCAGGGAATAGCACTTTCCATTCAGCTTCAGGCAACTTTGATGTAAGTCTTGATCACACCTGTAGTGATCACTTCTATCCGTCACACCGGTGTTGCTTATCCATCGTTCACTAGATATATCAATGTAATTACACCCAACACAATGTTGAGAAACAGAATGCTTCCTACCACTAGATATATCAATGTAATTACACCCAACACAANCACTAGATATATCAATGTAATTACACCCAACACAATGTTGAGAAACAGAATGCTTCCTACCACTAGATATATCAATGTAATTACACCCAACACAATGTTGAAAAACAGAARGCTTCCTACCTAGGGCTGTGGCGGTCACGGAATTTRGTCAGCCGGTGATTGTCAAGCAAATAACTGCCAGTCTCAGGTTAATTGACCATTAATWAAAATAAACACATTTAGTATCTCCTGGCTTCCAGGCACTGATGCAGACCTTTTGAACATCTACATTTTAAAAGTCTGTCACAATCATCATAATAACTGGACCAAAGCGCAGCGTGATCTGGGTTCCACATCTTTTTATTACTAAGTGAAACTCACAGCAAAAGAAAAACAATAAATCTCAAATCGAAACGTGAAGCTAACAATAGTGCTAACATGTAACTATCCATAGCCAAGATCCCACAAAGCACAATAGAGAAATGGCTGCCTAAATATGATCCCCAATCAGAGACAACGATAAACAGCTGCCTCTGATTGGGAACCATACCAGGCCAACATAAATCATTAATCACCTAGTTAACCCACCCTAGTCACTGTCACGCCCCAACCAACATAGAGAATAAACAGCTCTCTATGGTCAGGGTGTGACAAAGTCTAATAAATCCATGTAATATAGCCTACACCTTCACAATAAATCCATTATATATTTTAGACAGGTCTAAAGAAACATGATATGAAGAAAATGTTGTCRATTTCAGAAGAACAGAGTAGCATACTCTGAGATGTCCTTACGTTGTAACGACTCTCGTGGGTTGAAGGAGACCAAGGTGCAGTGTGGTAGGCGTTCATGATTTTTAATCAAACTGAACACCGCAACAAAATAACAAAGTAGAAAACGAAAGCGAACAGTTCTGTCAGGCAACAAAACAGCTAAACAGAAAATAACTCCCCACAAAACCCAAACGGAAAATCACAACTTATATATGATCCCCAATCAGAGACAACGATAGACAGCTGCCTCTGATTGGGAACCACACAAGGCAAAAACAACAAAGAAATAGAAAACATAGAATCTCCCACCRGAGTCACACCCTGACCTAACCAAACATAGASAATAAATAAGGATCTCTAAGGTCAGGGCGTGACATATGTTAGGCCCTAATCTGGATATCCTATATGGCTGTGGACTACACTAGTTCATTTAGTAGACAAGATTTGCTTAGAATTACGTGGAATTGTTTTATATTATTTTATAGTATGAAAAATACAATTGAACAAAGCTGAATAAAATAGAAAGGATATTTTCTCCAAATGATTTGAGGGATTGCTCACATGTGGCTATTCTGTGTTGAGCGGTTAACAAATAAATAGGTACTCCTATATGCTTAATTTAGAGTTATTAATATAACTTTCGTTGTTCTACAAACGTTGGGCTATATGTTTGGATTTTTAATACATTGTAAAGCTGAATGATGCGACTCTAATGATGAATTGAAAAAAGTCGCATTTTTATTAGGATCCCCATTAGCTTTTGCAAAAGCAGCAGCTACACTTCCTGGGGTCCACATGAAACATGAAACATGACATAATGCAGAACATTATTAGACAAGAAACAGCTAGAGGGACAGAACTACTGTACATTTAACATTAAAAAAAAGGCACAGGTAGACTAAATATCAATACCAAAACATACACACAAACTATCTAGGTCAAATAGGGGAGAGGCGTTGTGGCTAGGACAACTACATATCTGAGAAGAACTTTAGTTTCTGTTATCATACAAGGTCATCTAAATAAAAGAGCACTGTTGAGTTAAACTAAATGATTTTAATGCGGCGCCTAGCCTAGTGGTTAGAGTGTTGGCCAGTAAGCGAAAGGTTGCTTGATTAAATCCCTGAGCTGACAAGGTAAAAATCTGTTGTTCTGCCCCTGAACAAGGCAGTTAACCCACTGTTCCTAGGCCGTCATTGTAAATAGAATTTGTTCTTAACTGACTTGCCTAGTTAAATATAAGGTTAAATAACAAAATAATGCATTTTTATTGTTATCAGCATGAAAGACATGAGCTTTGCTTTGTTTTTTGTCCAGGCTGTACACAATTCATCAGTCTCTCATTCACAATTTCACAAGCACTTGATAATGCCTCTAATTTACCAGCGGGATCCGCTTTGTGTGGTCGTAATGCCCCCTAAATAATCCATGCTTTTTGCGGCTAGTGGTCGTTGTGCCCTTGGGCTGAATATAATTATAATTCCTTTCTCCCTGAGTGCTGTTGTGCTCCGAAGCACCTCTCACTCACATGGCTCTCCATCACGTTGATCAGGTCTTCTCACAGGCTAAGGTTCTGTATTATTTTCTTAGTCAACCTTGTGTTTCTGTTTCGTTGTGTTCTTGAACGTTAGCCCTGTCTTTGTGTTTCTTGACGTAGCACTGTTTCTTTGTGTTCTTGAACGTAGCACTGTTTTTTGTGGTTCTTGACGTAGC
Source organism: Salvelinus sp. IW2-2015 (assembly GCF_002910315.2). Classification (NCBI taxonomy): domain Eukaryota; kingdom Metazoa; phylum Chordata; class Actinopteri; order Salmoniformes; family Salmonidae; genus Salvelinus; species Salvelinus sp. IW2-2015. The sequence goes on along the minus strand of NW_019942552.1, from coordinate 997,198 downwards.
CCTGTTTCTTTGTGTTCTTGAACGTGACACTGTTTCGTTGTGTTCTTGAACGTAGCCCTGTTTCGTTGTGTTCTTGAACGTAGCCCTGTTTCTTTGTGTTCTTGAACGTAGCCCTGTTTCTCGTTGTGTTCTTGAACGTAGCCCTGTTTCTTTGTGTTCTTGAACGTAGCCCTGTCTTTCATTTGTGTTCATTGATTTCACCTGTGTTAGTTACTCACCTGGTCTTCATCAGCTCCTTATTAGTTCAGTTCATTCTGTTTGTGCCTTTGTGAGGTATTGTTCGTTTTGACTCTACTAATCCTTTTCCTAGCTTGTTTGTGAGAACCAGTTATATGCTTCAGTCCTAGTTTTGATTCACCTGCCTGTTTGCCTACTGTGTATGACCATTGCCTGCCTGTACCACGATTCCTGCCTTCTGCGAAGGCAAAATAAACACCGCTGCCGCTCGTGTGTGAATCTACACCTTTTTCTCCCTGAGTATTCATTATAACAAGTGAAGACAGACACATCAGGGACACAATTGCGCACGTCCTTATCCAATTGCCGAGGTGCTTATTGAAGATATTGGAAGAACTGATCCCATATTTACTTTTCATCAGCCAACAAGGCGAGTAGGCCTAACGAACAGAAAAAGCACTGGCCTATGTCTATCTACTATCCCCCATAGTACAAATGTTGACCTATTCTGTGTGAGAAATAAATATTCTAATCATAGCCTGGGACAGTTGTGAGCTGCAATTGATCCCAAATGAATACAACCACTTGCATCAAACAACTTGTCTGATGTAACAGATCAGAATGTTTAGCTTAAAATGTTGATAAACTGTTAGGCTATTTCTTCACATTATAAGCGCAGCAATGCGCCCACGACAGTAGGCTACTAATATTACATTAGTGGGAAAACACCATTATCAAAAGATTTTGCGATTCATGCGATTTTGCATGTAATGCTTTTATTATAAAGGTACATTTTTATGGTGAAAATCTTCTGCCCTAAACTTGAAACTCAAACGCTGCGTTTGTACACCAGTTAGGCTATACACCCCTTGTAAAATAGATTAATGTGCTTCATATTAAGAAGTTATTTGGCCACTTTAGTTGTAATACAAACCTTATCAAAACATATAGGCCTATGGGCTAGGCTATGATTAGAAAAAGTCAACAACAAAGACTACATTGTTTCTTGCCTTATGCTAGGCATCATTCAGAAGTGATAATATATCATTCACAAGTGATAGGCTAATATTGTCCACTATCAGACTATTCTTGATTTAATCTTGTCTTTACATACACTAAATAATATATGTGTGAACTTTGTTTTGATTTAAAATGGTCCATTATCACGCACCTGTCTCAAAACAGGGGCAGGGGGAAAAAATACATGTCATCTATGCACTTAAACAGCGAATGGAGGATGATTTTCCCGCTATTGCATAGCCTATAGAAATGTTGAGCAACATGAGCTCATAGGCTCTCATAAAGTGTTTGATTAGATTTACGAATACATTTGCATTGATGTCAGAGTGATTAYCGGGACAATKGAGTGCTGAGTACCAGGAAGTTAGCAGGTTTGGCAAGCTACTAATGATTATCAGAGCTTGGAGAAGCCTAATTACCGTGACTAAATGGTCARGTGGAATTTGACTGCTTTCATGACTGGTGGCCGCCGGTGTGGCAGTAATACAGTCAGTGTAACAGCCCTACTCCCACCACTAGATCACATCACATGTAGTGGAAGAAAGTGAAGGCTGCAAAAGGGATTCTAACCAGGGTAACGCAGGGCTCATACATTGCAAAGTGAGCTCTAATGTTGCCATGCAAGCCTGTAGGCCTCTGGGCAGAGGCAGTAGTCTACAATGCTGTAATATTCTATATATACAGTTGAAGTCGAAGTTTACATACACTTAGCTTGTTTTTCAACCACTCCACAAATTTCTTGTTAACAAGCTATAGTTTTGTCAAGTCGGTTAGGACATCTACTTTGTGCATGATGTCGTAGCTGAATCAGAATTAGTTAGGTAACATGGATAAATAAGATGTTTTATTTATTTTATACTTGTCATTAGAATGTCTTCTTTTGGACTATACTGTTGGCAGTTGCATTTTCCTTTCTCTCTAGGGAAAAGTCACTTGGGGCCAGAGAGGAGAGAGGTCGGCTTTTACATGTCTGGTAATATGCAGAATATCAGAAAGGGAGAAGTCAGGTTTGAACATTGTCTTTCATATGTAATATATCTGTGAACCATGTGAAGGGCTCCACTATGTCTGTACTCCAGTCACCCCTCATTTTCCCATTGGGGGGAGGAGTATGGCAGAGTCTGGAACCATTATACCACCCCTCTGATGTTGAACTTATCTTTCATAGTAATGACCTAGAGGTTCACTCCCCTTAGTGAGCTTCTCCAGGAGTGGGGAGAAGAGTGGGAGTATCTAGAATTGACATTGCATAGTATGCCATTGGATGAGGTAATGTTTTGGTACTAGGAAGTACCAAGAAGAGAAGTAGAAAACTCGTCTAAGAACAAATGAAGATAATTTAATAGCTATGCTATCTGGCTATGGGATACTCCTCTTTCAAGTAAAGGCCCTTTGTGAAGTTCTAAGATCTGTGGTTCGTCATGGTATGTTGGAGGGTGTTATCTTTGGCTATAAAAGATACTAAGAATTGTTTTGTAAGGCACTTGAGAATCCATTTCATGATGACGAATCGGTTCATTTAGATAGATTCTCACGTGTAAACTACATAATGTTACAGACATCTTAGTCAGTTCCTGTTAACTGTCCTTTAAACAGCTTGGAAAATTCCTGAAAATGATGTCATGGCTTTAGAAAGCTTCTGATAGGTTAATTGACATCATTTGAGTCAATTGGAGGTGTACCTGTGGCTGTATTTTCAAGCCTACCTTCAAACTAAGTGCCTCTTTGCTAGATTCATGGAAAATCAAAATAAATCAGCCAAGACCTAAAAAAATAATTAGACTCAAGTCTGGTTCATCCTTGGGAAGCAATTTCCAAACACTGAAGGTACACGTTCATCTGTACAAATTAATAGTACGCAAGTATAAACACCATGGGACCACGCAGCCGTTCTACCGCTCAGGAAGGAGACGCGTTCCATCTCCCAGAGCATGAACGTACTTTGATGCGAAAAGTGACAATCAATCCCAAACAACAAGCAAGGACCTTGTGAAGATGCTGAGGAAAGAGGTACAAAATACATCCACAGTAAATCGAGTCTTATCGACATAATCTGAAAGGCCGCTCGCAAGGAAGAAGCCACTCTCCAAAACTGCCGTAAAAAAGCAGACTACGGTTTGGCCAACTGCACATGGGGAATGTCTTCTGGCTGAACACCTG
>NW_019942552.1:985803-988234 GCF_002910315.2 Salvelinus sp. IW2-2015 | reverse complement strand
CAATTTAAAGGCAATGCTACCAAATACTAATTGAGTGTATGTAAACTTCTGACCCACTGGGAATGTGATGAAAGAAATTAAAGCTGAAATAAATCATTCTCTGTACTATTATTCTGACATTTCACATTCTTAAACTAATGTGGTGATCCTAACTGACCTAAGACAGGGAATCTTTATTGGGATTAAATGTCAGGAGTTGTGAAAAACGGAGTTTAAATGTATTTGGCTAAGGTGTATGTAAACTTCCGACTTCAACTGTATACCATAATTTGCAAATAAATTCATTAAAAATCCTACAATTTGATTTTCTGGAATTTTGTTTCTCAGTTTGTCTGTCATAGTTGAAGTGTACCTATGATGAAAATTACAGGCCTTTCCGATCTTTTTAAGTGGGAGAACTTGCACAATTGGTGGCTGACTAAATACCTTTTTGCCCCACTATATATAAATAACATGATTGACAGGACTGTAATAATCATCGTTGAAATGGACTTGGAAGAGCCATAAGTGTAAGCTTACGTAATTCATTACTATGTAAAACATATGTAATTCATTATTTTACATGAACCTGTTTAACTGCATTGATATTGCTTAATTGATCATAGTTCAGACTCTTATAGTTGAAAATACCAGTTTCACTATTTCACGCCCTGACCATAGAGAGCCTTTGTTTTTCTATGGTATTGTCACGTTCGTTGTATGGATGAGACCAAGGCGCAGTGTGAGATGAATACATCTTCTCATTTAATGAAACAAAGAACACTTAAACAAACGTATATATGAAAAGTGCAGACACAGGCAACTAACACATAGACAATCACCCACAAAATGCTCAAGAAATATGGCTGCCTAAATATGGTTCCCAATCAGAGACAACGATAAACAGCTGCCTCTAATTGAGAACCAATCTAGGCAACCATAGACATATAACTACCTAGACTAGTCAACAGAGAGAAAGATCAATATCAACAGGCTTACACCTATAATTGGACCTCTCTGGACGATAAATTACCCTGGCACCAAATGACCACTGACTATTCAAGATTGGAGGCGATTACTCCCCACCGGTATAGGGAACACACAGCCCATCAGTACTACTCGGTCATTAAAGGGATATTATTGGTCTTCTAGGTTTTTTAAACCGTGGGACAAGACCATACAACACACACACCAAGCACCATGACACAAACATTTTAGGTATATTCGGTTATACTCTAATTAGAATGTCCAGCTAAAAACCTGCATAGAGCATACCAAAAAACGCATCTAGACAGACAAACTACTGGGGATTAGAGCAAAACCCCCGGCCGTTTTGTGCGAGCACTCTCCCTGACCTAACCAAAATATAAAGAAACAAATAATACTAAGGTCGGCGCGTGGACAGGTTATAGTAGGTCAGGCATGACTGGGGGGTATTCTTTTGCATACGTTTTATTTTTCATATGTCGCGGGTTCTACTTTGGAGGTTTGAGTTTTTCTATGTTGGTGTTTGGTGTGATTCCCAATTTAGAGGCAGCTGTATTGTTGTCCTCTAATTGGGATCATTTAAAGTAGCATTTTTTCCAACCTGTTTATGATATTGTTGGTATTGCTAGACATCTCTGTAGTCACGGTTCGTGTTAGTTTATGTTTATTTGGTGTTAATTTGTCTTTGCTAAGTTCACGTTTATCATAATTATGTGAACTATCCGCTGACGGCTTGGTTCCGATATTTTATCCAATCGAACGTAACACCACAGGGCAATTTAAACCAAATATTATTTTTTGCAGGTCTTCCTGTTTCCCCACTTTCTTTGTTGAATAATTCTCCATCATCAAAAGTCTCCCATTCCCATCAAAATCCTCATCAATACCATACACAAAAAACTGACAAATACAGTTTTAGCGCAAGTCTGCACCCTCAAAAATCTGCATAGCACACGTATCCCAAAGTATAACGTACACAGCATACAAACATTTGCATTAGATAAAAAAACAAAAAGTACTATTATATTTCTAAGTATTTTGGTGACAACCTGGTTGATTAACAATATTGGGTTGTTAACCGACATTTAATTTTGTGTATAAAAATGAGGTGTGGACCAAACAAAAGGCAGCATAGAGCAACCTTGAAAATGCATTGCTCTATACGAGCAGGTTTTCTAATATGGGGATCTCACCGAAATCCTTTTAAATTCAGAGAATAGGCTATATCTAGATCTGGAAAAATGTCCCTTAATGGTGCTTCACACCAAGGAAAATTTACGCAATATGCTGTATGCATCCCCTACCGAAGTTGTCCTTGCTCTAATGCATGATTCCTACAGTTACTGTATGCCTTTGGAGCGTTGCTTAAATTAGGTTGACCACTCCCATTGCCTTTGCACGCGAACAAATGTTTACTTTAGTTTCATACCACACCCAATGCAAAGGTCAAACTTAGGGTCAGTGC
>NW_019942552.1:980989-985778 GCF_002910315.2 Salvelinus sp. IW2-2015 | reverse complement strand
GCAGTGATTCAAACCTTAGAGCTCTGACGATAACGCCGCTTTTAAAGACAAGGTTTTTCGCGTTTCCAGAGATTGCATCAACAGTAAAAGCTGAAAATGTCAGCTCAATCGGAAATTAGCTTTAAATGTCAAMTGCGCCTGGCCTTACTAAAAAGTATTGCAATGTCTTGGTTCCTTTCCGCAAGAGAGTTTGTCTCATCTGCTTGTGGCTGTGTTGTGTATTTTAATGACCAGTATAAACAGTAATGGTGAATGTCCTGCKATGATTATGGCAGCATGGTAAAGTTGGCAATGCAAGATAGTTACACATGGTCAAAGCTGCTGCCCAATATGGCCCAAGGCACTACAAGGCCACATACTGTATTTGTACGCACGCCAAGGGCCACATACAGATATTATGTTAATTTGATAACTCGGTCGTCACAGATAATTTTCCTGCCTGGCAGGAAATGCTAAATTGTAGTGTATTCAAGGTTTTAAAAGGCTTTGAAACTTCCATTAATTGTAATCGACTTAATAATTCTCAAATCTTTGATGCTGCAGGATTTTCCGGCTATGAGAAACTGGTCAAATTAAGATAGTACATCTGTACTGTATTTGTGGTGGTTTAATTCCATCTGAACCAGCCTCTTGTTGTGTGCTCTTAGTGTAACTCTGGCTAATCCCTACACGCTTGTCAAGTCTCTTGGATAGCAGCCAAACTCTCAATTTACCCATTGAATAGGAAAGGTATTACAATTCACCAAGTCCCTCTATCCCCCTTTTGTACTGCTCRCTAATGGAAAAACCCACAAATAGAAATGGTATTTAAAAGTTTGTCGCATAGAATCACAGTGAAAATGGTGAGCTCCATACAAGTGGACTTTTGGAGGAAACTGCGAATCATGATTGCATATTAATTTGCATAGACACAACTGCCTCCGCATAACTGATTAGATGTTTTAGGATAACAGTGTGTATGTTTAAGAGAGGGAGTGARAGTACAAWGAAAACCTTTAAATGCTGTTATTTCAGCCAAGAGTCAGAAAGGGCCCCGGAACATGAATGAGTGTTATTGGATTGTGATGAAGCACTTATTGAGTATCATTGAGAGTTGTCCAGTACAAATAATATAACTTCCCTTGTTCTCTGAGGGGGCTCAGACCTAAGAGTGCAGTTACAGTAAGCTATAAGGACTAGGCTATGTGACATATGTCTGTGTGGAAAGTCATATCAATAAATTAAAATATGAAGAGTATCAAATGGATATCGAAATTTTATATTGAGTGTTATGGACTGCATAGGCAATGATATGGCATGACTGTGTAATGCAGTGGTTACGGAGTGGTAATAGGGAGTTATAACATAGTGGTTACGGTGTGTACATAGGAAGTTATAACATAGTGGTTATGGAATGGACATAGGGAGTTATAACATAGGCGTTATGGAATGGACATAGGGAGTTATAACATAGCGGTTATGGAATGGACATAGGGAGTTATAACATAGCGGTTATGGAATGGACATAGGGAGTTATAACATAGCGGTTATGGAATGGACATAGGGAGTTATAACATAGCGGTTATGGAATGGACATAGGGAGTTATAACATAGGCGTTATGAGATTGGACATAGGGAGTTTATACATAGTGGTTATGGAATGACATAGGGAGTTATAACATAGTGCTTATCATTGGACATAGGGAGTTATAACATAGCGGTTATGGAATGGACATAGGGAGTTATAACATAGTGCTTATCGATTGGACATAGGGAGTTATAACATAGAGGTTATGGAATGGACATAGGGAGTTATAACATAGTGGTTATGGAATGGACTAGGGAGTGTAACATAGTGGTTATGGAATGGACATAGGGAGTTATAACATAGTGCTTATCGATTGGACATAGGGAGTTATAGAGTGGTTAAGAGTTGACATTGAGTAGATTATACATTGGTTAGAGAGTTGGCACAGAGTAATTAATACATTGGTTACATAGTTGGCACAGAGTAGATATACATGGGTACAGAGTTGCACAGAGTAGATTACATTGGTTACAGAGTTGGCACAGAATAGAATATACATTGTTACAGAGTTGGCACAGAGTAGATTATACATTGGTTACGGAGTTGAGATAGACTGACTATTGAACCATGACAGAGTTGAGGAATATGACACAGACAGGCTGATTATAGAGACCAGGGTGAGAGAGAAGCCCAGTCTGGGCAGGTTTATTCAAGGCTGCCTGCTAAAGAGAAAAATACATTAATTTCTTTGAGCTAATGGGCTATTTTTCACCTCTGCCGAGCATAACTTTGCCATCTGCTGCAGGGAGCAGCTCTAGCCGTCTCACTAGTGGGCAAATGGAAAACCTGAGTGCTACGCTGAACAGCTGAGTGCAAAACTATACACACAGTAGACCAGTGGAGGCTGCTGAGGGGAGGACGGCTCATAATAATGGCTGGAGTGGAGCAAATGGAATGGCATCAAACACAGTGAAACCTTGTGTTTGATATGAGAACACCATGTGCTTGATACCATTCCACTCCATCCATTACCATAAGCCTGTCCCCCAATTAAGGTGTCACTAACCTCCTGGGCAGTAGACACAAACACATACACACACAGACAGAAAAAGGTCACAAATCTGTGTTTTTCATTTTTTTTGCTCAATGAGACAGATATGCTTTTTACTTAAACTGAGCACGCATGCACACACACACACGCACACACGCATGCACACATGCACACACGCACAAAAACTCAACTCCTTCATAATGAGGTAATTTATCAAATAAAGTTTCCATCTCCTGTTCAGCTCTGAATACCCGTCAAAAATTTTAGCTATACGATGCATAAGAGGACTCAAACCAGAGCATAACGGACTATTTCTCTCCATATCCCCGGATTCCTACTGCAAACTCTGAACATTTTCATCTGGATCTTCGCAACTAGCTAACCGCAATCCCGGGTGACCACTCCTGGCTAGCGTTCCATCCCGGAGCAAGCACCAATTAGCCTGAAGCTAGACCGGCCAGGGCTCCTGGGCTACCACCGAAGCCCACTCCTGGGCTACAATATCCGGACCCCTTCTACTGCTGGTACGGGGCACGGAACCCCGCCGATCCTCTATGACTGGAATACCGGCATAATCTGCTGAGGACTCCAACAGGCCCCTCAGGTGCGACGCCGCTGAAGGCCCATTCTGCTAACCTGCTAGGCCTGCTAGCTACCTAGAGCTACATGGAACTCTACTAATTCCACGACTGGTCTATCGACGTCACCGCACGAAGAGGCAAGAACAGACTTACCCCCATCGCGACGTCCAACAAAGGCTAACTTGCTAGCCCCGGTCTGCTAACTGCTAGCTTGCCGACCCCGGTCTGCTAACTGCTAGCCCCTGCTAACTGCTTGCTTGCTAACTCGGTCTGCTAACTGCGAGCTTGTTTAGCCCCGGTCTGCTAACTGCTAGCTTGTTTAGCCCCGGCCTACTAACTGTTAGCTTTTTAGCATCGGCCTGCTAACTGTCTGAATCGCCGTGTCCCCAGTCAGCCCAACCACTCACTGGACCCATATGTTCACTTGGCTACGCATGCCTCTCTCTAATATCAATGCCTCGTCCATTACTGTCCTGGTTAGTGATTACTGTCTTATTTCACTGTAGAGCCTCTAGCCCTGCTCAATATGCCTTAACCAACCACGTTGTTCCACCTCCTACATATGCGATGACATCACCTGGTTTAAACTTCTCTAGAGACTATATCTCTCTCATCATTACTCAATGCCTAGGTTTACCTCCAATGTACTCACATTCTACCTAACCTTTGTCTGTACACTATGCCTTGAATCTATGCTATCGAGCCCAGAAACCTGCTCCTTTTACTCTCTGTTCCGAACGTGCTAGACGGCCAGTTCGTATAGCATTTAGCCGCACCCTTATCCTACTTCTCCTCTGGTGATGTAGAGGTTAATCCAGGTCCTGCAGTGCCTAGCCCAACTCCCACTCCCCAGGTGCTTCAAACCACCAAAAACACTCAAACTGAAAATCTCTCATCGCAAACTATAACATTTTCCGCCAAGATAGAACTGCCAAAGGGGGCGGGTGTTGCAATCTACTGCAGAGATAGCCTGCAGAGTTCTGTATTACTATCCAAGTCTGTACCAACATCGAGCTTCAACTTGTAAAAATTCACCTTACCAGAACAAGTCTCTCACTGTTGCCGCTTGCTATAGACCTCCCTCTGCCCCCAGCTGTGCCCTCGATACCATATGTGAATTGATTGCCCCCCATCTATTTTTCTGAGCTCGTGCTACTAGGTGACCTAAACTGGGACATGCTTAACACCCCGGCCATCCTACAATCTAAGCTCGTTGCCCTCAATCTCACACAAATTATCAATGACCTACCAGGTACAACTCCAAAAATCCGTAAACAAGGGCACCCTCATAGATGTCATCCTAACTAACTCGCCCTCCAAATACACCTCTGCTGTTTTCAATCAAGATCTCAGCGATCAATGCCTCATTGCCTGCATTCGTAATGGGTCTGCGACCAAACGACCACCCCTCATCACTGTCAAACGCTCCCTAAAACACTTCTGCGAGCAAGCCTTTCTAATCGACCTGGCCGGGGTATCCTGGAATGACATTGACCTCATCCCGTCAGTAGATGATGCCTGCCTATTCTTTAAAAGTGCCTTCTTCCCAATCTTAAATAAGCATTCCCCATTCAAAAATGTAGAACTAGGAATAGATATAGTCCTTTATTCACCCCAGACCTGTCTGCCCTTGACCAGCACAACAACGAT
>NW_019942552.1:975041-980827 GCF_002910315.2 Salvelinus sp. IW2-2015 | reverse complement strand
GAATGATCTAGAGAGCACTCTCTGACCAGGCATGCCTCGGTCAAGCTACTGGAAGGCTAGGAAAGGGTGCACCTCGCCACACTCAAGGTCCTAAGCGACATCAATAACCCGCCATCGCAATAAGAGACATTACTGCGCAGCCATATTCATCGACCTGGCCAAGGCTTTCGACTCTGTCAATCACCACACTTCTTATTGGCAGACTCGACAGCCTTGGTTTCTCAAATGATTGCCTCGCCTGGTTTACCAACTACTTCTCTGATAGAGTTCAGTGTGTCAAATCGGAGGGCCTGTTGTCCGGAACTCTGGCAGTCTCTATGGGGGTGCCACAGGGTTCAATCCTCGGGCCGACTCTCTTTCTGTATACATCAATGATGTTGCTCTTGCTGCTGGTGATTCTCTGATACACCTCTACTCAGACGACACCATTCTGTATACTTCTGGCCCCTCTTTGGACACTGTGTTAACTAACCTCCAGACGAGTTTTCAATGCCATACACCTCTCCTTCCATGGCCTCCAACTGCTCTTAAATGCAAGTAAAACTAAATGCATGCTATTCAACCGATCACTGCCCGCACCCTGCTCGCCCGTCCAGCATCACTACTCTGGACTGCTCTGACTTAGAATCCGTGGACAACTACAAATACCTAGGTGTCTGGTTAGACTGTAAACTCTCCTTCCAGACTCACATTAAGCATCTCCGATCCAAAATTAAATCTAGAATCGGCTTCCTATATCGCAACAAAGCATCCTCACTCATGCTGCAAACATACCCTCGTAAAACTGACCATCCTACCAGTCCTCGACTTCGGTGATGTCATCTTATAAATAGCCTCCAACACTCTACTCAACAAGTGATGCAGTCTATCACAGTGCCATCCGTTTTGTCACCAAAGCCCCATACACTACCCCATTGCGACCTGTACGCTCTCGTTGGTTGGCCCTCGCTTCATACTCGTCGCCATACCCACTGGCTACAGTTATCTATAAGTCTTTGCTAGGTAAAGCCCCGCCTTATCTCAGCTCACTGGTCACCATAAGCAGCACCCACTCGTAGCACGTGCTCCAGCAGGTATATCTCACTGGTCACCCCCAAAGCAATTCCTCCTTTGGTCGTCTTTCCTTCCAGTTCTCTGCTGCCAATAACTGGAACTGTCACGCCCTGACCTTATAGATCCTTTTTATGTCTCTATTTTTGGTCAGGGTGTGATTTGGGGTGGGTATTCTATGTTCTATTATTTGTATTTCTATGTTTTGGCCGAGTAGGGTTCTCAATCAGGGACAGCTGTCTATCTTTGTCTCTGATTGATAACCATACTTAGGTAGCCCTTTTTCCCACCTGTCTTTGTGGGAAGTTGTCTTTGTTTGTTGGCACTATAGCCTTTAGCTATAGGTTGTTTTGTAGTGTTTATTGTTTTGCGGCGTATTCACCTAAATAAAGGAATATGTACGCTCACCACGCTGCACCTTGGTCCAGTTCTTTCAACGGCCGTGACAGGAACGAACTGCAAAGATCTATGAAGCTGGAAACACTTATCTCCCTCACTAGCTTTAAGCACCAGCTGTCAGAGCAGCTCACGATTACTGCACCTGTACATAGCCTATCTATAATTTAGCCCAAACAACTACCTCTTCCCCTACTGTATTTATTTATATATTTAGCTCCTTTGCACCCCATTATTTCTATTTCTACTTTGCACATTCTTCCACTGCAAATCTACCATTCCAGTGTTTTACTTGCTATATTGTATTTACCTCGCCACCATGGCCTTTTTTTTGCCTTTACTCCCTTATCTTACTCATTTGCTCACATTGTATATAGACTTATTTTTGTACTGTATTATTGACTGTATGTTTTGTTTATTCCATGTGTAACTTTGTGTTGTTGTATGTGTCGAATTGCTTTGCTTTATCTTGGCGAGGTCGCAGTTGTAAATGAGAACTTGTTCTCTACTAGCCTACCTGGTTAAATAAAGGTGAAATAAAATAAATATTTAATAAAAGGTACATTCCACCAGCAACCTCTCTCTCCAGAGCTACAGTAGCTACACATTCAGCAACATGGGTGTGTACATAATCACCATACAGAGTGGTCAAATAAATCCTGGAAAAGCTTGAGTTTTGGCAGCACGTGCATGGACCTGAATTAATAGATAGATGAATGAATGAATGAATGACTGAACAAATTAATGACCGAATGAACAAATGAACCAAAGATGTGAAAGAACAACGCATGTTCATTGTCAATCCACTGAAAAGTATTTTCACAGCTCACCACCGTTACTGTTCTACCTGGTACTCACACAGGAGGAATCCCTCTCTTTCCAGACTTGAATCACAGTAGGGGTGGAAAAAMTCTGGCAACTTTCCCCAAATTCCCAGCAATTCCACAAATCCCAGTTGGATGATTCCCCAAAACAGGATTTCTGGAAAACATATTTTTTTGGGGGGAAAAGCTTTTTGGGAAAGTTACCAGAATTGATTGTGCAACCCAACAGTACAGTACACAGCACCAGATCAGATAGCTGCATCACATCCTGCTGAATTGTGGTGATGCCATGGTGGTGTCTCTCGTCTCTTCCTGACTAGGATAGATAAGCAAAGCTGGAAGTGATGCTATCAGACTACTGGGCAAAGGAACTACTGACAACTCTATCAGCTCACCTCCTGTCACTGACAGAATAGGACTGCATGTGGAGTGATAGGCTGCCTACCAAATTGCACTCTATCCCCTATATAGTGCACTTKTTTTGACCAGAGCCCTATTGGCCCCGGTCAATAGTAGAGCACTATATAGGGAACAGTGTTGGGGAGTAATCAGTTAATTAAGTTAGCAAAAATATTGTAATCAGATTACAGATACTTTTGAAAAACTAGATGATTACTTCTTGGATTACTTWTAAATTCAGAAAAGATGTTTGGGAAAAAATACATMATGAAACCTTTGTATTTTCTCAATGACACTCAGTTCAGCATGGAAAAAAGGCAAGTCTGACCACAAGTCAGAGACCACTGTGTCTTCCTKTAATGCCTCTTCTGGGGGAAAGTAATCCAAAAGTAACTAATCTGATTACGTTACTGAGTTTGGGTAATTCAAAAGTTATGTTACTGATTACAATTTTGGACAGGTAACTAGTAACTGTAATGGATTACATTTAGAAAATAACCTACCCAACCTACCCAGTGTCCCGAGTGGCACAGCGGTCTAAGGCACTGTATCTCAGTGCTAGAGGCATCACTACAGACACCCTGCTTCGAATCCAGGCTGTATCACAACTGGCCGTGATTGGGAGTCCCATAGGGCGGCGCACAATGGTTCAGTGTCGTCTGGGTTTGGCCGGTGTACGCCGTCATTGTAAATAAGAATTTGTTCTTATCTGACTCGCCTAGTTAAATAAAGTTTGAATTAAATGTTTATTTTTACCTAGGGAATAGAGTGCCATTTGAGACATAGCTATAGACATAGGTAATAACAGAGATACACAACWATGGTCTGCCAAGGCCACAGTATCTATTGGCTTTTGTCCTTGATTTGTTGAGAAACAAATTAAGATCTTGTTAGAAAAGTATGTGGACTTTCCAGTGAATCAATAACATTCAAAAAACAAGGAGGACAGATTCAATAACGGTTATTTTCAATAGAACATATTCTAAAAGCACTGATGCATTTTGGTATGTGTTTGTGTGTGAGTGTGGATGGAGGTGCTAGCTACCTAACCCTTCTCCCTCACCATAAGCACCACTTGGTCATAAAATAGGTTGTGAGCCATGGGCTACTTCTCATTGAGGTAGAGGGGAAATGTCAAAGGTCACTCAACCTGGGGTCAGACCTGCAGAACGAACGAGACCAATCTAGGAAAGTGACAGAGCAGGCGTGCTGCTAAATCCCTCATGTCTTCACGTGGTGTACAACACATCCAGCACACTGTNGAGTTGAGATAGACTGACTATTGAACCATGACAGAGTTGAGGAATATGACACAGACAGGCTGATTATAGAGACCAGGGTGAGAGAGAAGCCCCAGTCTGGGCAGGTTTATTCAAGGCTGCCTGCTAAAGAGAAAAATACATTAATTTCTTTGAGCCTAATGGGCTATTTTTCACCTCTGCCGAGCATAACTTTGCCATCTGCTGCAGGGAGCAGCTCTAGCCGTCTCACTAGTGGGCAAATGGAAAAACCTGAGTGCTACGCTGAACAGCTGAGTGCAAAACTATACACACAGTAGACCAGTGGAGGCTGCTGAGGGGAGGACGGCTCATAATAATGGCTGGAGTGGAGCAAATGGAATGGCATCAAACACAGTGAAACCTTGTGTTTGATATGAGACACCATGTGCTTGATACCATTTCACTCCATCCATTACCATAAGCCTGTCCTCCCCAATTAAGGTGTCACTAACCTCCTGGGCAGTAGACACAAACACATACACACACACAGACAGAAAAAGGTCACAAACTGTGTTTTTCATTTTTTTGCTCAATGAGACAGATATGCTTTTTACTTAAACTGAGCACGCATGCACACACACACACGCACACACGCATGCACACATGCACACACGCACAAACAACTCAACTCCTTCATAATGAGGTAATTTATCAAATAAAGTTTCCATCTCCTGTTCAGCTCTGAATACCCAGTCAAAAATTTTAGCTATACGATGCATAAGAGGACTCAAACCAGAGCATAACGGACCTATTTCTCTCCATATCCCCGGATTCCTACTGCAWACTCTGAACATTTTCATCTGGATCTTCGCAACTAGCTAACCGCAATCCCGGGTGACCACTCCTGGCTAGCGTTTCCATCCCGGAGCAAGCACCAATTAGCCTGAAGCTAGACCGGCCAGGGCTCCTGGGCTACCACCGAAGCCCACTCCTGGGCTACAATATCCGGACCCCTTCTACTGCTGGTACGGGGCACGGAACCCCGCCGATCCTCTATGACTGGAATACCGGCATAATCTGCCTGAGGACTCCAACAGGCCCCCAGGTGCGACGCGCTGAAGGCCCATTCTGCTAACCTGCTAGGCCTGCTAGCTACCTAGAGCTACATGGAACTCTACTAATTCCACGACTGGTCTATCGACGTCACCGCACGAAGAGGCAAGAACAGACTTACCCCCATCGCGACGTCCAACAAGGCTAACTTGCTAGCCCCGGTCTGCTAACTGCTAGCTTGCCGACCCGGTCTGCTAACTGCTAGCCCCTGCTAACTGCTTGCTTGCTAACTCGGTCTGCTAACTGCGAGCTTGTTTAGCCCCGGTCTGCTAACTGCTAGCTTGTTTAGCCCCGGCCTACTAACTGTTAGCTTTTTAGCATCGGCCTGCTAACTGTCTGAATCGCCGTGTCCCCAGTCAGCCCAACCACTCACTGGACCCATATGTTCACTTGGCTACGCATGCTCTCTCTAATATCAATATGCCTCGTCCATTACTGTCCTGGTTAGTGATTACTGTCTTATTTCACTGTAGAGCCTCTAGCCCTGTCAATATGCCTTAACCCCACGTTGTTCCACCTCCTACATATGCGATGACATACCTGGTTTAAACTTCTCTAGAGACTATATCTCTCTCATCATTACTCAATGCCTAGGTTTACCTCCAATGTACTCACATTCTACCTAACCTTTGTCTGTACACTATGCCTTGAATCTATGCTATCGAGCCCAGAAACCTGCTCCTTTTACTCTCTGTTCCGAACGTGCTAGACGGCCAGTTCGTATAGCATTTAGCCGCACCCTTATCCTACTTCTCCTCTGGTGATGTAGAGGTTAATCCAGGTC
>NW_019942552.1:965992-975016 GCF_002910315.2 Salvelinus sp. IW2-2015 | reverse complement strand
AGGTTACACCGGCCAGGTCGATTAGAAAGGCTTGCTCGCAGAAGTGTTTTAGGGAGCGTTTGACAGTGATGAGGGTGGTCGTTGGTCGCAGACCCATTACGAATGCAGGCAATGAGCATTGATCGCTGAGATCCTGATTGAAAACAGCAGAGGTGTATTTGCGAGGGCGAAGTTAGTTAGGATGACATCTATGAGGGTGCCTTGTTTACGGATTTGGAGTTGTACCTGGTAGTTCATTGATAATTTGTGTGAGATTGAGGGCAACAAGCTTAGATTGTAGGATGGCCGGGGTGTTAAGCATGTCCCCAGTTTAGGTCACCTAGAGCACGAGCTCAGAAGATAGATGGGGGCAATCAATTCACATATGGTATCGAGGGCACAGCTGGGGCAGAGGGAGGTCTATAGCAAGCGGCACCAGTGAGAGTACTTGTTTCTGTAAGGTGAATTTTTACAAGTTGAAGCTCGAATTGTTTGGGTACAGACTTGGATAGTAATACAGAATTCTGCAGGCTATCTCTGCAGTAGATTGCAAACACCGCCTCCTTTGGCAGTTCTATCTTGGGCGGAAAATGTTATAGTTTGCGATGGAGATTTCAGTGTGTTTTGGTGGTTTGAGAGCACCTGGGGAGTGGGAGTGGGGCTAGGCACTGCAGGACCTGGATTAACCTCTACATCACCAGAGGAGAAGTAGGATAAGGGTGCGGCTAAATGCTATACGAACTGGCCGTCTAGCACGTTCGGAACAGAGAGTAAAAGGAGCAGGTTTTGGGCTCGATAGCATAGATTCAAGGCATAGTGTACAGACAAAGGTTAGGTAGAATGTGAGTACATTGGAGTAAACCTAGGCATTGAGTAATGATGAGAGAGATATAGTCTTAGAGAAGTTTAAACCAGGGAGTCATCGCATATGTAGGAGGTGGAACAACTGGTTGGTTAAGGCATATTGAGCAGGGCTAGAGGCTCTACAGTGATAAGACAGTAATCACTAACCAGGACAGTAATGGACGAGGCATATTGATATTAGAGAGAGGCATGCGTAGCCAAGTGAACATATGGGTCCAGTGAGTGGTTGGGCTGACTGGGGACACGGCGATTCAGACAGTAGCAGGCCGATGCTAAAAAGCTAATAGTTAGGCCGGGGCTAAACAAGCTAGCAGTTAGCAGACCGGGGTAAACAAGCTCGCAGTTAGCAGACCGAGTTAGCAAGCAAGCAGTTAGCAGGGGCTAGCAGTTAGCAGACCGGGGTCGGCAAGCTAGCAGTTAGCAGACCGGGGCTAGCAAGTTAGCCTTTGGGGACGTCGCGATGGGGGTAAGTCTGTTCTTGCCTCTTCGTGCGGTGACGTCGATAGACCAGTCGTGGAATTAGTAGAGTTCCATGTAGCTCTAGGTAGCTAGCAGGCCTAGCAGGTTAGCAGAATGGGCCTTCAGCGGGCGTCGCACCTGAGGGGCCTGTTGGAGTCCTCAGGCAGATATACCGGTATTCCAGTCATAGAGGATCGGCGGGGTTCCGTGCCCCGTACCAGCAGTAGAAGGGGTCCGGATATTGTAGCCCAGGAGTGGGCTTCGGTGGTAGCCCAGGAGCCCTGGCCGGTCTAGCTTCAGGCTAATTGGTGCTTGCTCCGGGATGGACGCTAGCCAGGAGTGGTCACCCGGGATTGCGGTTAGCTAGTTGCGAAGATCCAGACCTGAGAACGAACGAGACCAATCTAGGAAATGACAGAGCAGGCGTGCTGCTAAATCCCTCATGTCTTCACGTGGTGTACAACACATCCAGCACACTGTCAGCGCTCTATTGGCCAGGGGAGGACGATAATGGCTGCTGTTTGTACAGCATGTCATTAGTTGTGTTTGTGTGTGTGTGTGTGTGTGTGTGTGGCTATAGTAGCCTACACATTGTTCTAGGAACAGTCCCCGTCTCTGCAGAGCAGGAGAACAGAGGGCATGTTTCACTGTCATGTTTCTTATGCTCCTGGTCTGGCTGAGGATGAGGGACCCATCCTCGAAATGACACGCTGCACAACACAGATGCCTCTGTGTCGCCACTCCCCAGAGTGTCCTAACACCTATTGGTATTCCTGAAAGGGCAGATCTGGCTAACGCAGCCCGTCCTCCATGCCCGCCTGGCTGGCTGGCAGATCTCAGGGTAGAGTCCAGATCCGAGAGCCAAACTCCACAGTGGCACATTAGATTAACAGTAACAAATACAAAATGTGTTTGTATGTGTGTGTGGTGTGGTGTCCACGGTTAAAAACAAAACAATAATATCTATGGCCCCTGAGTAGTCTGAATGGGCTGTGGTTCTATACGGGGGAGTAATGCCTCCAATAATAGCAAGGGTCATTTATGGCCAGGGTCATTTATAGCCAGGGTCATTTATGGTAAGCTGTTGCATATTTGCTATTGGCCCGTTAATTCCTATTCCTTTTTTCTTCCTTTAATTTGTGTGATTTGGATAGAATGAATGAAAGCAAAGAAATTAATATGGGGATATTATTATTTAGAATATTGGCGATATTTCCAATGGGAGATAAACACAATTTTTGTGTTTTTGTAGTGGGCGAGCGAGGGGACAAATTGAAATGATATATGTTTCTCTGGCAGTGGAATCTGTTCATGTAACCCAATGAAAAATAATTGAAAAAAATGTGAAATGGATTCATTCAATGGAATAGTTATCACAGTATCAAATATAGCCCTTCTTACATCAGCTGATATCTCAAAGTGCTGTACAGAAACCCAGCCTAAAACCCCAATCAGCAAGCAATGCAGGTGTAGAAGCACGGTACCATGTGTTAATATAAAGCAATCATTTGTTGTTGTTATTTATGTGCTATGGTGCCACACCAGTGGCATGATTGTTCCAAGATTGCGTAATAGTCGGACGTGTGTTTTGTCTTGTCCCATGTAAATATTGTTTCTTCCTCGTTTTTTTCGTATATATTTCGTATATATTTTCATCTCACTTTCCATCTGCGGACTGATTATACTCTCCTGCAATCCGCCTCACCCAATGTGGTATGGATCTGCTATTTTTATACTTTAGAACCAGAACCCCAATCAGATGCTAGCCAGCTAACTAGCTACTAGCTAGTAGTCAGTTAGCCACTGCTAGCGGTCTTCACCGTTAACTCGGAGACCAGCAAGCCTCAGCTCGGTCAATACCTGCCAGTRTGCACAGCGCGATATCAACCCAGAGCATATCGAACTGCTTTTTCTCTACCACATCTCCGGATTCCTACCGCAAACTCTGGACCTTTACACCGGATCATCGCAGCTGGCTAGCTGCAATTCTAGTGGCTACTCCTGGCTAACGTCTCTGTCCCGAAGCAAGCACCAGATAGCCTTGAGCTAGCCTCGAGCTAGGCCCATCTCCCAGCTAGCCGAAGAGGTCCACCAGCTTCCTGGGCTACAATACCTCTTTTGCCAATTGGCCTGGACCCTTTACTGCCAACACGGAACCCTGCCGATCCATCACGACTGGTCTGCCGATGTAATCGTCCGAGGTGGTTTCAACAGGCTCTCCATTGTGACGTCTGAATCGCCATGTCTCCAGCTCGCCTAGCGTAGTAGCGACTACTGAATCGGCTCCCTGACTCATCTATTGCTACTCACTGGACCCTATGATCACTCGGCTACACATCTTTTATTTTACTGTAGAGCCCCCAGCCCTGCCCAATATGCCTTAGATAGACCTTTTTTTCAACCCCCCACACATGCGGTGATCTCACATGGCGTAACTGGTGCCTCTAGAGACAAAAGCTCTCTCATCATCACTCAATGCCTAGGTTTATCGCCACTGTACTCACATCTTACCATACCCTTGTCTGTACATTATGCCTTGAATCTATTCTTCCGTGCCCAGAAATCTGCTCATTTTACTCTCTGTTCCGAACGCACTAGACTACCAGTTCTTATAGCCTTTAGCCGTACCCTTATCTAACTCCTCCTCTGTTCCTCTGGTGATGTAGAGGTTAACTCAGGCCCTGCAGCCCCCAGCACCACTCCCATTCCCCAGGCGCTCTTATTTGTTGACTTCTGTAACCGTAAAAGCCTTGGTTTCATGCATGTTAACATTAGAAGCCTCCTCCCTAAGTTTGTTTTATTCACTGCTTTAGCACACTCRGCCAACCCGGATGTCCTAGCRGTGTCTGAATCCTGGCTTAGGAAGGCCACAAAAAATCCTGAAATGTCCATCCCCCACTACAACATTTTCCGACAAGATAGAACTGCCAAAGGGGGCGGAGTTGCAATCTACTGCAGAAATAGCCTGCAGAGTCCTGTCATACTTTCCAGGTCTGTACCCAAACAATTCGAGCTTCTACTTTTAAAATAAACATTTCTAGAAACAAGTCTCTCACTGTTGCTGCTTGTTATAGACACTCCCCCAGCACCCAGCTGTGCCCTGGACACCATATGTAAATTGATTGCCCCACCATCTATCTTCAGAGTTTGTACTGTAAGGTGACCTAAACTGGGATATGCTTGACACCCCGGCCATCCTAAAATCTAAGATAGATGCCCTCAATCTGACACAAATGATCAAGGAACCTAACAGGTGCAAACCTAAATCCGTAACCATGGGCACCCTCTTAGATATCATCCTGACCAACTTTCCCTCTAAATACACCTCTGCTGTCTTCAACCAGGATCTCTACGATCACTGCCTCATTGCCTGCATCCGTAATGGGTCCGCGGTCAAATGACCACCCCTCATCACTGTCAAACGCTCCCTAAAACAAGCAGGCCTTTCTAATCGACCTGGCCCCGGTATCCTGGAAGGATATTGACCTCATCCCGTCAGCAGAGGATGACCGGTTGCTCTTTCCTCAGCTTCTTAAATAAGCATGCCCCATTCAAAAAATGTAGAACTAAGAACAGATATAGCACTTGGTTCCCCCCAGACTTGACTGCCCTTGACCAGCACAAAAACATCCTGTGGCGTTCTGCATTAGCATCAAATAGCCCCCGCGATATGAAACTTTTCAAGGAAGTCAGGAACCAATATACACAGTCAGTTAGGAAAGCTAAGGCTAGCTTTTTCAAACAGAAATTTGCATCCTGTAGCACTGATTCCAAAAGTTTTGGGACACTGTAAAGCCCATGGAGAATAAGAGCACCTCCTCCCAGCTGCCCACTGCACTGAGGCTAGGAAACACTGTCACCACCCCGCCAGCAAACTTGCCCCAAGGCCCCCCCCCGCCCCCCCCCGCTTCTCCTTCACCCAAATCCAGATTGCTGATGTTCTGAAAGAGCTGCAAAATCTGGATCCTACAAATCAGCTGGGCTAGACAATCTGGACCCTCTCTTTCTAAAATGATCTGCTTTATAGGTTAACAGTAAAACCTTGAAATCAGCCCTTGCCTTAACAGGAAGCCAGTGTAGGGAAGCTAGCACTGGAGTAATATGATCAAATTTCTTGGTTCTATATTTGTCGCCAAACCCACTGGCTCCAGGTCATTTATAAGTCTTTGCTAGGTAAATCCCCGCCTTATCTCAGCTCACTGGTCACCTTAGCAACACCCAAACGTAGCACGTGCTCCAGCAGGTATATTTCACTGGTCATCCCCAAAGCCAACACTTCCCTTGGCCGCCTTTCCWTCCAGTTCTCTGCTGCCAATAACTGGAACGAATTGCAAAAATCKCTGAAACTGGAGACTTATATGTTACTCTCTAACTTTAAGCATCAGCTGTCAGAGCAGTACACAGCCAATCTGTAAATAACACACCCAACTACCTCATCCCCATATTGTTACTTATCTTCTTCCTCTTTTGCACCCACGTATCTCTACTTGCACATCATTATCTGCACATCTATTCACTGCAGTGCTAATGATAAATTCGAATTATTTCACCTCTATGGCCAATTTWTTGCCTTACCTCCCTACTCTTCTACATTTGCACACACTGTACATAGATTTTTTTATATTGTGTTATTGACTGTACGTTTGTGTAACTCTGTGTTGTTGTTTTTGTCACACTGCTTTGCTTTATCTTGGCCAGGTCTCAGTTGTAAATGAGAACTTTAAAAAAAGGTGAAATACTTTTTTTTTTACAAAAAAAAAAGAAGGATATTTCTAGTTTATCATTTGATCAGTGAGCAATGTGTGAATATTTTTTAGGGACACATTTCTGCTAATATTCATATCATATAGAGCCATAATGGTGAATTTATATTTTTGGGATGTATCATTCGATCACTGAAGAAAGCGAAGCGTTAAAGAGCTGATTCTGATTTAGTAATGGAGTGCGCCAAATGAAGACCATCACAGAACATCAGAACATARCGTATATCATATGTAACATTATCCAGCCATTATTGAACCCTTCCAGTCATTTCTCAGTGTTCTTTCTGGAATTTTCCTGTTCTATACGAAGTGAATAGAAAGCTGTCCTTCCTATCCTTACTTCTCAAAATGGTTAGCCATTTTCAGTTCTTCTCATATGACAACACAGGTACCATTTTCAATCCACTGCAGAGCAGAAGTCTCTATCTCTCTCATTGATCTGGCTGACCTCTCTGAGACCCAAACATCATCCTTCAATAAACACTGTAGGGCCGAGGCAGAGAGGTTGATGGCTGCTGTTCTGTGGAGATATGGGAGTCTGGGATCCTGTTCTCTGATTACTGAAGTCTCTAGAATTAGTACCCTAAATCTGTTCTCTCTCTCACCTGTATTCTACAAGCCACACACACCACACACACCACAACACCCACACACACAACCACACACACACACACACACACACACACCACACACACACCACACACACACACACACACACACACACACACACACACACACACACACACACACACACACACACACACACACACACACACACACACACACACACACACACACACACACACACACACACACACACACACACACAGCTAGGAAGACAGGCAGGCACACACACAGATGCACGCATTCGCGCACAAACAGACACGCACACACCTGCCCTGTCAGAGACACTCCATTGATTCCTATAGTCCTTCTGTGTCCTCCCACGCTCTGCGGGACCACATAATCCCTGTGGATGTTTCTGTGGAAGATTAATAAAGGGCACCGCTGCGGGTCAAAAGAAACCGCAGTTGAAAAGAAACATGATTCAGAGCGAAGAGCATCACTAGACCTTGCATACCTCAAAAACAGCATGTTGTGGAGCCTTGTGGGGTTTTCTCCACTTCCTGTCTGAATGACGTGGCCAAAGTAAACTGCCTGTAGCTCAGGCCCTGAAGCCAGGATATGCATATAATTGATACATTGGAAAGAAAACACTTTGAAGTTTGTAGAAATGTAAGAAAAATGTAGGAGAATATTACACAACAGATATGGTAGGAGAAAACCAAAGACAAACAAACCAGAATTATTTTTTTGAGAGAGACCATCCTCTTAGCCTCTCTAGGCTAGATGGGATGCTACTGTCCCACCTGACCAACATCCAGTGAAAGTGCAGGCGCCAAATTCAAACTACAGAATTGTAAATATTTAACATTCTTGAAAATACACATGCAATATGTCAAAATAAAGCTTAACTTCTTGTTAATCCAGCAAAGGTGTCAGATTTCAAAAAGGCTTTACGGCAAAAGCATGCCATGCGATTATCTGAGGACAGCACCCCATCATACAAACACATGGCAATCATATTTCAACCCGCCAGGCACGACACAAAACTCAGAAAAAATGATATAATTCATGCCTTACCTTTGAAGATCTTCTTCTGTTGGCACTCCAAAATGTCCCATAAACATCACAAATGGTCCTTTTGTTCGATAATGTTCTAATTTATATCCATAAAAACTCAGTTTAGCTGGCACGCTTCAGTCATAATCGACTCAGTTTCGCTCCGTCAAAATGCATACAAAATGAATCCAAACGTTACTAATAAACTTTTCCAAACAAGTCAGCAACGTTTATAATCAATCTTAGGTATCCTAATACTCAAATAAACAATAAAATTTAAGACGGAGAATCGTTATTGTCTTTACCGGAGATAAACACAAAGAACGCGCTTTCCTCCACGTGTTTGGAATCACTAAAGCCAAAATGGGAGCCACATAGATAAAACAACAATTTCCAGGTCATTTTTCTAAAAACCAGCCTGAAACTCTTTCTAAAGACGTTGACATCTAGTGGAAGCCCTAGGAACTGCAATTTGGGAGGACTTGGGCTTATAATTAAAGTTCAAGCCATTGAAAACATTTACATTTACATTTAAGTCATTTAGCAGACGCTCTTATCCAGAGCGACTTACAATTGTGCATTCACCTTATGATATCCAGTGGAACAACCACTTTACAATAGTGTATCTAACTCTTTTAAGGGGGGGGTGAGAAGGACGTACTTTATCCTACCCTAGGTATTCCTTAAAGAGGTGGGTTTCAGGTGTCTCCGGAAGGTGGTGATTGACTCCGCTGACCTGGCGTCGTGAGGGAGTTTGTTTCCACCATTGGGGTGCCAGAAGCTGACATTTTTTTGGGGGGGATGGTTTGTCCTCGGGTTTCGCCTGCCATATCAGTTCTGTTATACTCACAGACATAATTTTAACACTTTAGTGATGTTTCCTATCTAAATCTACCAATTATATGCATATCCTAGCTTCTGGGCCTGAAAACAGGCAGTTACTTTGGGCACGCTTTCATCCGGACGTGAAAATATGACGCCCCTATCAAAGCTTAGAAAGGCAAGAGAAATAAGTATGGCAAGAGAGAAATTAGCTCCTGGATGCATTCATATGGCTTTTACAGGGTGTCAGCAGTCTATGTTCAAGGTTTCAGGCTTGTAACTTCAAAAACGAATAAGAAATATCAGTTTTAGCAGAAGGACACAGTCTTGGAAATTCGTGTTTGCGCATGCATGAAGATATTACGCACCTGCTAAAATCGTTTCCTATTGAACTACTTTTTTCTGTAAGAAATATTAGAGTTTGATTACAATTTAGGGTATCTGAGGAGTAATAATAGAAATGTATTTTTGACTTGTTGAAGACAAGTATTATGGGGTGATGGTATCGGTCACA
>NW_019942552.1:955791-965967 GCF_002910315.2 Salvelinus sp. IW2-2015 | reverse complement strand
AGGAAGACAGGCAGGCACACACACAGATGCACGCATTCGCGCACAAACAGACACGCACACACCTGCCCTGTCAGAGACACTCCATTGATTCCTATAGTCCTTCTGTGTCCTCCACGCTCTGCGGGAACCACATAATCCCTGTGGATGTTTCTGTGGAAGATTAATAAAGGGCACCGCTGCGGGTCAAAAGAAACCGCAGTTGAAAAGAAACATGATTCAGAGCGAAGAGCATCACTAGACCTTGCATACCTCCAAAACAGCATGTTGTGGAGCCTTGTGGGGGTTTTCTCCACTTCCTGTCTGAATGACGTGCCCAAAGTAAACTGCCTGTAGCTCAGGCCCTGAAGCCAGGATATGCATATAATTGATACCATTGGAAAGAAAACACTTTGAAGTTTGTAGAAATGTAAGAAAAATGTAGGAGAATATTACACAACAGATATGGTAGGAGAAAACCAAAGACAAACAAACCAGAATTATTTTTTTGAGAGAGACCATCCTCTTAGCCTCTCTAGGCTAGATGGGATGCTACTGTCCCACCTGACCAACATCCAGTGAAAGTGCAGGGCGCCAAATTCAAACTACAGAATTGTAAATATTTAACATTCTTGAAAATACACATGCAATATGTCAAAATAAAGCTTAACTTCTTGTTAATCCAGCAAAGGTGTCAGATTTCAAAAAGGCTTTACGGCAAAAGCATGCCATGCGATTATCTGAGGACAGCACCCCATCATACAAACACATGGCAATCATATTTCAACCCGCCAGGCACGACACAAAACTCAGAAAAAATGATATAATTCATGCCTTACCTTTGAAGATCTTCTTCTGTTGGCACTCCAAAATGTCCCATAAACATCACAAATGGTCCTTTTGTTCGATAATGTTCTAATTTATATCCATAAAAACTCAGTTTAGCTGGCACGCTTCAGTCAATAATCGACTCAGTTTCGCTCCGTCAAAATGCATACAAAATGAATCCCAAACGTTACTAATAAACTTTTCCAAACAAGTCAGACAACGTTTATAATCAATCCTTAGGTATCCTAATACTCAAATAAACAATKAAATTTAAGACGGAGAATCGTTATTGTCTTTACCGGAGATAAACAACAAAGAACGCGCTTTCCTCCACGTGTTTGGAATCACTAAAGCCAAAATGGGAGCCACATAGATAAACAACAATTTCCAGGTCATTTTTCTAAAAACCAGCCTGAAACTCTTTCTAAAGACTGTTGACATCTAGTGGAAGCCCTAGGAACTGCAATTTGGGAGGACTTGGGCTTATAATTAAAGTTCAAGCCATTGAAAACATTTACATTTACATTTAAGTCATTTAGCAGACGCTCTTATCCAGAGCGACTTACAAATTGGTGCATTCACCTTATGATATCCAGTGGAACAACCACTTTACAATAGTGTATCTAACTCTTTTAAGGGGGGGGGTTAGAAGGCGTACTTTATCCTACCCTAGGTATTCCTTAAAGAGGTGGGGTTTCAGGTGTCTCCGGAAGGTGGTGATTGACTCCGCTGACCTGGCGTCGTGAGGGAGTTTGTTCCACCATTGGGGTGCCAGAAGCTGACATTTTTTTTGGGGGGGATGGTTTGTCCTCGGGGTTTCGCCTGCCATATCAGTTCTGTTATACTCACAGACATAATTTTAACACTTTAGAGTGTTTCCTATCTAAATCTACCAATTATATGCATATCCTAGCTTCTGGGCCTGAGAAACAGGCAGTTTACTTTGGGCACGCTTTTCATCCGGACGTGAAAATACTGCCCCCTATCCCAAAGAAGCTTAGAAAGGCAAGAGAAAGTATTGGCAAGAGAAAATTAGCTCCCTGGATGCAAWTCATATGGCTTTTACAGGGTGTCAGCAGTCTATGTTCAAGGTTTCAGGCTTGTAACTTCAAAAACGAATAAGAAATATCAGTTTTAGCAGAAGGACACAGTCTTGGAAATTCGTGTTTGCGCATGCATGAAGATATTACGCACCTGCTAAAATCGGTTTCCTATTGAACATACTTTTTTCTGTAAGAAATATTAGAGTTTGATTACATTTTAGGGTATCTGAGGAGTAAAAAGAAATGTATTTTGACTTGTTGAAACAAAGTTTAGGGGTAGATTTTCGGATTCCTTTCTCTACATGTTGAACGAGTGGATTACTCAAATCGATGGCGCCAACTAAACAGACTTTTTGGGATATAAAGAAGTATTTTTTCTAACAAAACATCACTACATGTTATAGCTGGGATTTTCAAAAAGTAAGTCAATATTTAATRSTTATTTGTGAATGTATGAAACCTGTGCCMGTGGAAAAATATTTTGATTTGMGGAGCCATCCTCAAACAATCGCATGGCATGTTTTCGCTGCAATAGCTACTGTAAATCGGACAGTGCAGTTAGYTTAACAAGAATTTAAGCTTTCAGCCGATATAAGACACTTATATGTACATAAATGTTTGAAATCCATCATATTTATGATTATTTATTTGAATTGCGTGCCCTCCAGTTTCACCGGAAGTTGTCCCACTAGCTGGACTCCTATTCCTATTAAACAGGCTACGTGTATCCATACCCACACACCAAGCTTACTATAGTAAACTAAAACTAATCATGAAGGAAACAATTAAGTAATTTGAAAAAAAAAACWGTTTGAAAAATTAAAACTATAGTGAAATTATTATCTTTGACCCCAAAACGAATTAAAATAAAATAAAAGCATCATAAAAATTATGCAGCCAGGTCACCCATGAAACACGTCCGTATTCAACGTCCACCCATATCTGAAGACATCTAGAGATTACTTGTAAACCAGCCACTAGGGGCAACAGTGAGCACTGTTACCTTCAACTAGGTTTTGGTTTTATTAGGGCATTGTGGGCAGAGTTGGTGGATGCACGTAAGCATCTATCTCTAATTTCAAAGTTGCAAGTTAAAATCCAGTGATAGAAAATTATTTTTGTTTTAAGCCTATCCCAAACCTGGTAGGAATTCTAAACTTTAGATAAAAAGAGAACGGTGTTTTCAAGCTTTTCTTTCTATTGGGGTTTTAAAACTTCTAAATCTGGCAGTAAATGCTAATATAGTCTCTTTAGACTGATGGGTTACCTCCCACAATGTACCAATGTTTCAGCATACACATCTGTACAAGTACCTGCGTCACTTGGGACAGAGAGGAGGAGTCGAAACAGGGAAGACTATCACTACCTTATCCGACAACATCGCTTTCTTATTTGCTTGTTGCCTGAGCCGAATCCCTACTCCTGTTAGCCGAGTCCCAACTTTTTCAGAAGTTAGGTTGAAATTACTGTATCCCTGAAAGCTGGATGTTAGCGTTTCTGGCAACCCCGCATAGACTACCCTAGCGTAAACATTCCCGCTGGACACAAAGTAGTAACAAGCTAGCGAGATGGAGAACGCGTAGATTATTTTTTATGATTACATTGCAAGTGGCTAGTTTGCATCATCTACCTTCACTAAAATCACAGCAAAGGTTTCCCTGCAAACTTAGGTTTCGAATTGCAATGTTCTGAGATGTCTGCCTACAGGCTATGGAAGCAGTGAAGGCTCCTCAGAGAAGTTATCCTTTTTAGATAAAACTATACTAAATATATTCAAGTCACCAAATAATTGATTAAAACACGCTGTTTTGCAATGAAGGTCTACAGTAGCCTCAGCAGCACTCTGTAGGGTAGCACCATGGTGTAGCTGGAGGACAGCTAGCTTCTGTCCTCCTCTGGGTACATTGACTTCAACAGAAAATGGTTCTCAACCCCTTCCATAGACACAGTAATTTTGACAACTTCCGGAGGACATCCTACAACGTATCAGAGCTCTTGCAGCCTGAACTGACATGTTCTCCACCCAATCAAAGGATCAGAGAATGAATCTAGTGGTGAAAGCATAAGCTACAGCTAGCACTGCAGTGCATAAAACGTGGTGAGTAGTTGACTCAAAGAGAAAGACAATAGTTTCCAGTTAGCTAGTGATAGAGAGTTGTCTCCTGTTAGCTAGTGATGGATAGTAGTCTCCTGTTAGCTAGTAGTCTCCTGTTAGCTAGTGATAGATAGTAGTCGCCCGATAGATAATAGTCTCCTGTTAGCTAGTGATAGACAAATACATTTCTTCCAAAATTAAGGAGAATGTTACGATCGTCTAATGAATTAATGGACCAAGGCTCAGCGTACGTAGAGTTTCACATGTTTATTAAATGAAACTCACAAAAACAAGAAAGAGCAACGAAACGTGACGTTCTGTAGCGCTCACAGGCATCAACACGAAAACAAAATCCCACAAAAACCAGTGGGGAAATGGCTGCCTAAATATGATCCCCTATCAGAGACAACGATAAACAGCTGCCTCTGATTGGGAACCATACCAGGCCAACATAGAAATAAATGCACTAGATCACCCACCCTAGTCACACCCCGACCTAACCAAAATAGAGAATAAAAAGGCTCTCTATGGTCAGGGCGTGACAGAGAAAGAGAGAGAGAGAGAGAGAGAGCTGTATTTCGTAGTATATACGGTGCATTCTGGAAGAATTAAGACCCCTTCCCTATTATTTTTATTTTTTTTACTTTACAGTCTTTTTCTGAAATTGATTAAATTAATTGTTTTCATTAATCTACGCACAGTACCCCATATAACGACAAAGCGAAAAAAATTGACATTTTTGCACATTTATAAAAAATATAAAACAGAAATACCTTATTTGCATAAGTATTCAGACCCTTTGCTATGAGACTCGAAATTGAGCTCAGGTGCATCCTGTTTCCATTGATCATCCTTGAGATGTTTCTACAACTTGGAGTCCACCTGTGGTAAATTCAATTGATTTTACATGATTTGAAAAAGCACACACCTGTCTATGTAAGGTCCCACAGTTGACAGTGCATGTCAGAGCAAAAATCAAGCCATGAGGTGGAAGGAATTGTCTGTAGAGCTCACAGACAGGATTGTGTCAAGACATTATACATACATCAAGCAAAGTGATCATGTAGTTTATGGGTACATTTGTAAATTCACTCTGGCTATCTACTCTGATTTCAGAGCATTCTCGTCTGAGTGTACCAGAGCGCAGAATAACAGATTATCTCATTTGTGTCTGGAAGTAGCTAGCAAGCTAGCCAACTTTAGCCAATGGGTGCATGACTGCTTGGGTGCATGACTGCTGTTGTGAGGTTAGAACGCTCGGATCACCCCCAATCCTCGGCCAGAGCATCCAGTGTGCACTCTAAATGCACCAAGAGCGAAATTCTCTGAATTTACGAACAGACAATCTGACAAGGCTCTTCATTTTTGAATGCCTTGAGCGCACTTTGGCACTCGAGTGAATTTACGAACACACCCTGTATGTGGCTGCTAGTTCTGTTTGTGTGTGATCAGGGGTGTATTAATTCTGCCGATTCTGTTGAACGTTTCTTAAAAGGAAGCAAACGGATGGAAACAGGGATAAACATACCTGAATTTGTCCTATAGAAACTCTAGTTATCAACTGTTGGACTAATGATTACAACCTAGATCAGCTAGATGCAGGCAGGAGTGTGCAGGCGGTATAGAATGTGTCAGGTGAAAGGAATATCAGTGGTGTAAAGTACTTAAGTACAAATGCTTTAATGTACTACTTTAGTTTTATAGGGTATCTGTACTTCACTATTTATATTTTTGGCAGCTTTTACTTCATTACATTCCTAAAGAAAATGTACTTTTTACTCCATACATTTCCCTGACACCCAAAATTACTCGTTACATGTTGAATGCTTAGCAGGACAGGAAAAAAAAGTCAAATTCACACACTTATCAAGAGAACCTCCCTGGTCATCCTCTACTGCCTCTGATCTGGCGGACTCACTAAACACAAATGCTTCATTTGTAAAGATGTCTGAGTGTTGGAGTGTGCCCCTGGCTATCCGTAAATGTCTAAAAAAAAATCGAAAATGGTGCTGTGTGGTTTACTTAACATAAGGAATTTAAAGTTATTTATACTTTGATAAATAAGTATCTTTTAACAATTACATTTACTTTTGATACATAAGTATATTTAAAACCAAATACTTTCAGACTTTCACGCAAGTGATATTTTACTTTGTGATTTTCACTTTTACTTGAGTCATCTTTACTTTTACTCAAGTATAACAATTGGGTACTTTTTCCACCACTGTGGAATATGAATGACAGTTATCCAATATGCAGTAATAGAAATAAGGCCATGCTCATAGAAAATGGTTCTCCCTCAACTTAAACGTCACCGACCACCACTGACGGAAAGAGTTCCATTTCTCAGGCTTGGCCCACTTACCCAAGCTTGTGGGAGAGTTCTCAGAGAGGACCCTCACTGGAACAATATTTTTCTAAATGTCCAAGAAAATCTGACATCCTCCCCTGAAGTAGTGCTGTTGCTCTAGGTCTGGGATTTCAGACTACCATCTATCACTAGCTAACAGGAGACTACTATCACTAGCTAACAGGAGACTACTATCACTAGCTAACAGGACACTACTATCACTAGCTAACAGGAGACTAGATAACTATCACTAGCTACAGGAACTACTAATCTACTAATCATAGCTAACAGGAGACTACTATCACTAGCTAACAGGAGCTACTATCCACTAGCTAACAGGAGACTACTATCACTAGGCTACTCAGCAAGGACTACTATCACTAGCTAACAGGAGAACTACTATCACTAGCTACAGGAGACTACTATCACTAGGCTAACAGGGACACTACTATCACTAGCCTAACAGGAGACTACTATCACTAGCTAACAGGAGACTACTATCACTAGCTAACAGGACACTACTATCACTAGCTAACAGAGACTACTATCACTAGCTAACAGGAGACTCTATCAACTAGCTAACTCAAGCGACTACTATCACTAGCTAAAGGAGACTACTATACTAGCTAACAGGAGACCTACTATCACTAGCCTAACACGGACACTAACTATCACTAGCTAACAGGAGACTACTATCACTAGCTAACAGGAGACTACTATCACTAGCTAACAGGAGAACTACTATCACTACGCTAACAGGAGCACTACTATCACTAGCTAACAGGAGACTACTATCACTAGCTAACAGGAGACTCTATCATGAACGGACACTACTAATCAACTACACTAACAGGACTACTATCACTAGCTAACAGGAGACTACTATCCTTTCTAGCTAACAGAGACTACTATCACTGCTAACAGGAGACCTACTATCACTACTAACGACACACTACATAGCTAAGAGACTACTATCACTAGCTAACAGGAGACTCTATCACTAGCTAACAGGACAACTACTATCACCTAACAGGAGACTACTATCATAGCTAAGGAGACTACTATCACTAGCTAACGGAGACCTATCACTAGGCTAACAGGAGACTACTATCACTAGCTCACAGGAGAACTATCACTAGCTAACAGGAGACTACTATCACTACTACCATACTATAGCACAGAGACTACTATCACTAGCTAACAGGAGACTACTATCACTAGCTAACAGTAGACTATATCACTACTAACAGGAATACATACTAGCTAACAGGAGACTACTATCACTAGCTAACAGGAGAACTACTTATCACTAGCTAACAGGACATACTATCAATTAGCTAACAGGAGACTACTACATAGCTAACAGGAGACTACTATACTAGTAACAGGAGACTACTATCACTAGCTAACAGGACACTATATCACTAGCTACACAGGAGACTACTATTCACTAGCTAACAGGACACTACTATGCACTAGCTTAACAGGAGACTACTATCACTAGCTAACAGGGACTACTATCACTAGCTAACAGGACACTACTATCACTACCTAACAGGAGACTACTATCACTAGCTAACAGGAGACTACTATCACATAGCTAATAACAGAGACTACTATCACTAGCTACAGGAGACTACTATC
Source organism: Salvelinus sp. IW2-2015 (assembly GCF_002910315.2). Taxonomy (NCBI): domain Eukaryota; kingdom Metazoa; phylum Chordata; class Actinopteri; order Salmoniformes; family Salmonidae; genus Salvelinus; species Salvelinus sp. IW2-2015. The sequence goes on along the minus strand of NW_019942552.1, from coordinate 958,031 downwards.
ACTAGCTAACAGGAGACTACTATCACTAAGCTAACAGGAACTACTATCACTAAGCTAACAGGAGAACTACTATCACTAGCTAACAGGGGACTACTATCACTAGCTAACAGGAGACTACTATCACTAGCTAACAGGAGACTATATCACTAGATACAGGAGACTACTATCACTAGCTAACAGGACACTACTATCACTAGCTAACAGGACACTACTATCACTAGCTTAACAGACACTACTTCACTAGCTAACAGAGACTACATATCACTACCTCAAAAGACTACTATCACTCAGCTAACAGGAGACTACTATCACTAGCTAACAGGAGATACTATCACTAGCTAACAGGAGACTACTATCACTACTAACAGGAGAACTACTATCACTACAGCTAACAGGAGACTACTATCACTAGCTAACAGAAACTACTATGCAACCTAAGCTAACAGGAGACTACTATCACTAGCTAACAGGAGACTATATCACTAGCTAACAGGACACTACTATCACTAGCTCGGAGACTACTATCACTAGCTAACAGGAGACTACTATCATAGCTACAGGAGACTACTATCACTAGCTAACAGGCTACTATCACTAGCTAACAGGACACTACTATCACTAGCTAACAGGACACTATATCACTAGCTAACAGGAGACTACTATCACTACTAACAAGAGACTACTATCACTAGGCTAACAGGAGACTACTATCACTAGCTAACAGGAGACTACTATCACTAGCTAACAGGAGACTACTTCACTAGCTACAGGAGACTACTATCACTAGCTAACAGGGGACTACTATCACTAGCTCAAAGGAGAAGCTACTATCACTAGCTAACAGAGACTACTATCACAGCTAACAGGAGACTACTATCACTAGCTAAACAGGACTACTCATCACATAGCTAACAGGGACTACTATACACTAGCTACAGGGGACTTACTATCACTAGCTAAAGGAGACTACTAATCTACTAACAGGAGACTACTATGCACTACTAACAGGAGACTACTATCACACTACCTAACAGGAGACTACTATCACTAGCTAACAGGAGACTACTATCACTAGCTAACAGGAGAACTACTATCACTAGCTAACAGGGGACTACTATCACTAGCTAACAGGGACTACTATCAGCTAGCTAACAGGAGACTACTATCACTACCTAACAGGAGACTACTATCACTAGCTAACAGGAGACTACTATCACTAGCTAACCAGGACTATCATAGCTACAGGGACTACTATCACTCGCTAACAGGAGACTACTATCACTACCTAACAGGACTACTATCACTAGCTAACACGGAACTACTATCACTTAGCTAACAGGAGACTACTATCACTAGCTAACAAGGGACACTATCACTAGCACAGGAACTACTATCACTAGCTAACGAGGACTACTATCACTAGCTAACAGGGACTACTATCACTAGCTAACAGGGACTACTATCACTAGCTAACAGGAGACTACTATACTACTAACAGGAGACTAACTATCACTAGCTAACAGGGACTTACTATCACTAGCTAACAGGAGACTACTATCACTAGCTAACAGGGACTACTATCACTAGCTAACAGAGGGGACTACTATCACTAGCTAACAGGGACTACTATCACTACGCTAACAGGAGACTACTATCACTACTAACAGGAGAATCTACTATCACTAGCTAACAGGGGACTACTATCACTAGCTAACAGGGGACTACTATCACTAGCCTAACAGGAGACTACTATCACTAACTAACAGGAGACTATATCGATACCTAACAGGATACTACTATCAGCTACTAACAGGAGACTACTATATACTACCTAACAGGAGACTACTATCACTAGCTAACAGGGAGACTACTATCACTAGCTAACAGGAGACTACTATCAGCTAGCTAACAGGGGACTACTATCACTAGCTAACAGGGGACTACTATCACTAGCCTAACAGGAGACTACTATCACTACTAAACAGGAGACTACTAATCACTAGCTAACAGGGAGACTACTATCACTAGCTAACAGGAGACTACTATCACTCAGGTAGACAGGTGACTACTAATCAACTACAGACTACACAGCGAGAACTCTATCACTAGCTAACAGGAGACTACTATCACTAGCTAACAGGAGACTACTATCACTAGCTAACAGGGGACTACTATCACTAGCTAAAGGAGACTACTACTAGAACAGACTACTATCACAGCTAACAGGAGACTATATCACT
>NW_019942552.1:950403-955408 GCF_002910315.2 Salvelinus sp. IW2-2015 | reverse complement strand
ACACTACCTATCACTAGCTAACAGGAGACTACACATTCACTAGCTAACACGAGACTACTATCACTACAGCCTAACAGGAAGACAAAGAGAGCACTACTATCACTAGCTAACAGGGACTACTATCACTAGCTAACAGGAGAACTACTATCACTAGCTAACAGAGGAGACTACTCACTAGCTAACAGGGGACTACTATCACTAAAAGCTAACACAGGAGACTCTATCACTAGCTAACAGGACTGATACATATCACTAGCTAACAGGGAGAAACACTACTATCACTAGCTAACAGGAGACTACTATCACTAGCTAACAGGCAGCACTACTATCACTACCGCTAACAGGGAGACTACTATCACTAGCTAACAGGAGACTACTATCACTAGCTAACAGGAGAACTACTATCACTAACCTAACAGGAGACTACTATCACTAGCTAACAGAGAGACTACTATCACTAGCTAACAGGGAGACTTACTATACACTAACGCTAACAGGAGACATACTATCACTAGCTAACAGGGAGACTACACATATCACTAGCTAACAGGAGACTACTATCACTAGCTAACAGGAGACTACTATCACTAGCTAACAGACACTACTATCACTAGCTAACAGCGGGACTACTATCACTAGCTAACAGGAGACTACTATCACTAGCTAACAGGGACAGTATACCCAACTATCTATCACTACTAACCAGGAGACTACTATCACTAAACTAACAGGGAGACTACTATCACTAGCTAACAGGAGACTACTATCACTAGCTAACCAACGAGACTACTATCACTAGCTAACAGGGAGACTATCATCACTAGCTAACAGGACACTACTATCACTACTAACAGGGGACTACTATCACTAGCAACAGGGACTACTATCACTAGCTAACAGGAGACTACTATTCACTAGCTAACAGGGGACTACTATCACTAGCTAACAGGGACTACTATCACTAGCTAACAGGAGAACTACTATCACTAGCTAACAGGGACTACTAACACTAGCTTACAGGGACTACTATCCACTAACAGGACTACTATCACTAGCTAACAGGGACTACTATCACTAGTAACAGAGATACTATCACTAGCTACAGGACTACATACAGCTAACAACGACTACATCACTAGCACAGGGACTACTATCACTAGCTAACAGGGGACTACTATCACTAGCTAACAGGGGAACTACTATCACTAGCTAACAGGGAACTACTATCACTAGCTAACAGGGGACTACTATCACTAGCTAACAGGGGACACTAATCACTAGCTAACAAGGCAAGACTACATCACTAGCTAACAGGAGACTACTATCACTACAGCTAACAAGAGAGACTACTATCACTAGCTAACAGGAGACTACTATCACTAGCTAACAGGAGAACTACTTCACTAGAACAGGACACTACTATCACTAGCTAACAGGAGAACTACTATCACTAGCTAACAGAGACTACTATCCACTAGAGCTAACAGGAGACTACTATCACTAGCTAACAGGAGACTACTATCACTAGCTAACAGACACTACTATCACTAGCTAACAGGAGACTACTATCACTAGCTAACAGGAGACTACTATCACTAGCTAACAGGAGACTACTATCACTAGCAACAGGACACTACTATCACTAGCTAACAGGCACTACTATCCCCACTAGCTAACAGAGACTACTATCACATACTAGCCTAGCTAACAGGACGACTTACTATCACTAGCTAACAGGGTAACTACTATCACTACTAACAGGAGACTACTATCACTAGCTAACAGGGACTACTATCACTAGCTAACAGGACACTACTATCACTAGCTAACAGGAGACTACTATCACTAGCGAACAGGACTACGACTATCACTAGCTAACAGGACTACTATCACTAGGCCTAACAGGGGACTACTATCACTAGCTAACAGGGACTACTATCACTAGCTAACAGGAGACTACTATCACTACTAACAAGGAGACTACTATCACTAGCTAACAGGGAGACTACTATCACTAGCTAACAGGGACTACTATCACTAGCTAACCAAGAGACTACTATCACTACTAACAGGGACTACTATCACTAGCTAACAGGGACTACTATCACTAGCTAACAGAGACTTATATCACTAGCTAACAGGGACTACTATCACTAGCTAACAGGGGACTACTATCACTAGCTAACAATGAGGACTACCTATCACTAGCTAACAGGGGACTACTATCAACTAAGCTTAACAGAGGACTACTATCACTAGCTAACAGGGGACTACTATCACTAGCTAACAGGGGACTACTATCACTAGCTAACAGGACACTACTATCACTAGCTAACAGGACACTACTATCACTAGCTAACAGGGAAAAAATAAACCCCACAACACATAAACGGTTCTAGCCTCCCAGGCATAGGCTACTTTCTGTCCCTAACGCTAAAACAAGAACTTAAAAGAAAGAAGAAAAACAGTAATAACCTTGATACACACAAATGTGCACACGCATCGTACGCGCTGACAAGAACACATGCGTGCTCACACTTTCTTGCCTTCAGCAGGAAATATGTATAATTCCCCATGCGTTTCTCAGAGAAGGCCAGATTAACAACAAARCTTCATGTAACGTATACAGTGCCTTCGGAAAGTATTCACACCCCTTGACTTTTTCAACAAAAAAAATAATGTTACAGCTTTTTCTAAAATTGATTAAATTCTTCCCCCCGCCATCAAGCCAAACACAATACCCCATAATGACAAAGCAAAAACAGGTTTAGAAATTTCTGCAATTTTTAAAATTTAAATATCACATTTACATAATTATTCAGACCTTTTACTCAGTACTTTGTTGAAGAACCTTTGACAGCGATTACAGCATTGAGTCTTCTTGGATAGGATGCTACAAGCTTGGAACACCTGTATTTGGGGAGTTTCTCCCATTCTTCTCTGCAGATCCTCTCAAGCTCTGTCAGGTTGGATGGGGAGCATTGCTGCACAGCTATTTTCAGGTCTCTCCAGAGATGTTTGGTCGGGTTCAAGTCTGGGCCACTCAAGGACATTCAGACACTTGTCCCGACACCACTCCTGCGTTGTCTTGGCTGTGTGCTTAGGGTTGTTGTCCTGTTGGAAGGTGAACCTTCACTCCAGTCTTAGGTTCTGAGCAGGTTTTCATCAAGTATCCCCCTCTACCTTGCGCCGTTKATCTTTTCCTTGATCCTGACTAGTCTCCCAGTCCCTGCCGCTGAAAAACATCCCCACAGCATGATGCTGCCAACACCATGCTTCACCGTAGGYATGGTGCCAGGTTTCCGCCAGATGTGACTCTTGGCATTCGTGACAAAGAGTTCAACCTTGGTTTCATCAGACCAAAGAATCTTGTTTCTCATGTTCTGAGAGTCTTTAGTTGCCTTTTGGCAAACTCCAAACGGGCTGTCATGTGCCTGTTACTGTGGAGTGGCTTCTGTCTGACCACTAACAAAGTCCTAATTGGTGGAGGCCCTTCTCCGATTGCTCAGTTTGGCCAGCTTTTGGAAGAGTCTTGGTGGTTCAAAACTTCTTCCATTTAAGAATGGAGGCTACTGTGTTCTGTGGGACCTTCAACGCTGCAGAAATGTTTTGGTACCCTTCCCCAGATCTGTGCCTCGACACAATCCTGTCTCGGGGCTCTACTGACAATTCCTTTTGACCTCATGGCTTGGTTTTTACTCTGACATGCACTGTCAACTGTGTGACCTTATATAGACAGGTGTGTGTGCCTTTCTAAATCATGTCCAATCAATTGAATTTACCACAGGTAGACTACAATCAAGTTGTAGCAACAGCTCAGGGTTGATCAATCGAAACAGGATGCACCTGAGCTCAATTTCGAGTCTCATAGCAAATGGTCTAAATACTAATGTAAATAAGGTATTTCTGTTTTAAAAATGTAATACATTTTGCCAAAATTTCTAATTTCTTATGGGGTATTGTGTGTAGATTGCTAAGGATTGTATTTATTTAATCKATTTTACAATAAGGCTGTAACGTAATAKAATTTTGAAAAAAATCAAGGGGTCTGAGTACTGTATGTCTATCCCATGACACTTTCCACATTGACTACAAAAACATTGTTTTGTATAATAAATTGATATTCACACATMCTTAAACCTTAAGCAGTGTTGTTCTGGAGTACTTTATAATTGTCAATATGGATTCAGCTATTTGTATTTTTTCAATTTTATTCTTCCTCCCGGGACAGGTTTATTTAACCGTTGCATTTTTCTACTGATGTTCAGGCATGTCAAGTAGATTTAAATCTGAGCAGGTTGTTATGGGGAGGCAGCAGCAGGTTGTTATGGGAAGGCAGCAGATGGATAAGGATTGGCTGTTGAGTGGCTGAGGAAATTAAAGCTGCCCTTTATTACCTCTTTTCCTTTCCCTCCCCCTCTCTCCCCTTTCTTCCCCCATCCCCCACCACTCAACCAATGTTACCTCTACCTCTACCTCTCTCCCTCCCCCTCTCCTCCCCACCACCATTCAACCTCGTTACCTTTCTCCTTCCCCCTCTCAATTCAATTCAATTCAAAGGGCTTTATTGGCATGGGAAACACATGTTTACATTGCCTGAGTTTGGATGTTTTTGGTTTAAGTGGGTTCTCTCGTTAAATAAAGAAGAATGTATTCCAATCACGCTGCACCTTGGTCTCATCGTTATGACGAACGTGACACTTCTCTTGAGAGCCAGGTCTGCCTACGGTGGCCTTTCTCAATAGCAAGGCTATGCTCAGTCTGTATGTAGTCAAGGCTTTCCTTAAATTTTGGTCAGTCACAGTGGTCAGGATTTCTGCCACTGTGTACTCTCTGCTTAGGGCCAAATAGCATTTTAGTTTGCTCAGTTTCTTTGTTATTCTTCCAATGTGTCCAGTAATTCTCATTTTGTTTGTCATGATTTGGTTGGTTCTAATGTGTTGCTGTCCTGGGACTCAGTGAGGTCTGCTTGTGTTCTGACAGAGACCCATGACCAGCTTGCTCT
>NW_019942552.1:917445-943967 GCF_002910315.2 Salvelinus sp. IW2-2015 | reverse complement strand
TCTCTCCTACCATCCCTCCACCTCTCCTCTCTTCCCCTCCATCACCACCACTGCTCAACCACTGCTAAAGATTGCAGTCAGTGTATGAGGTGTACATGTGTACAAGCATGTCAAATATCAGTTGCGCCTGTATAAATCAGTTTTGTAGCTTKTTTTGAGAATAAATGCAACACTAGCAAGCAGGTATTGTGATGTGTGAATCAATACAGCAAGTCTTTCAAAAATGTAACTTGATATGTGAATAAAACCAATAAGATTTTGCGACAAGTGAATCTACTTCTGTGAATCAAAACTACATTGGCCTGTGTCAAATCTGTTTTTGTACTAGTTTAGCGACTAACCTGCGCCAAAACAGATGTAGTTGTAAAAAAATCTGTGCTCTTCAAGCAACCAGTAGAGAAACACAGGAGAGCTCTGGTGGGCYGGCTTTTTCTTCTGACCAATCAGGTTAGGTGTTATCATTCTGGACATACTTTCAAACGGGGGTCAGGATAAAAATTGGATAACATTTTTTGAAATTACTAAATGATATTCTCATAATTTGAAAGCTACAGCAAGGCATTGGTGAGGAATATTAATGAAATAATTAAAAAGCGTGTTTCCACATAGCATAATCGCTACAAATCCGATGCTCAAGTAACATTAGCCAAAACAGCTACTGTTAAAGACGTTTTCAGTCAAGCATGTGCCATGATGTGTAGAAGCTGTRATTGAKWAAAGGGAACATGAATCATAAATARACAGAAAACGTTGTTCCATGTACAATAGATTGAGGAGACGTGTTGATTAGAGAAGTGGTGGTGGATTGCATGTGYATGGTAGTCATGGAGAGTAATGTTGGTCATCCTAGCGAATCATTTAAATTAAAATGTAGTCTAATCCAGATCAGCTAAATGTTGACATTTGTAAAATAAGGTTAATATACAACCCCAACACAACACTCACTGTTCTTGTTACAAGTGCATGACTAGTGTATCATGTTAATCAGGACAGCCCTGATCAACAGTCAAAGTGATTTACAGATACCCAGCCTTAAACTAAAAACATCTAGCAATGTAGAGGTAGAAGCACAGTGACTACCTGGCTAAAGTTGATCTGCAGGGGTCTGGGACAAGGTAGAACGTCCGGTGAAATCAGGCCAGGGGTAGCTGCAGTCGGGACGGCAGCACAGCTAGTAGGGGCTCTGCTCCTCCGGGAGGGGAGACGCAGACAGATCAACTATGATCTAAAAGTCAAAACTGATCCTAAATAAGCTATTGCAGAATAATTACTGGGGACTGAAACAGGGGGGTTGGGAGACACTGTGATCCCGTCCGATGTCACATCTGAGGCAGTGGTTGTGTGGCTAGCAGAGGCAGAGGTGTGCTTAGCAGCAGAGGCAGTGGTTGTGTGGCTAGCAGTGGAGAGTTGGTGTCGTTGAGCAGCAAGGAGTGGTTGTGTGGATTAGCAAGGGCAGAGGTGGTGCTTAGGCAGTGCAGGTGGTTGTGTGGGCTAGCGAGAGCAGTGGTTGTGTGGCTAGGCAGTGGCAGTGGTTTTGTGTGGCTAAGAGGGATTGTGGTTGTGTGGCGTGAGCGAGGAGTGAGTTTGTGTGGCTAGCAGAGGCAGTGGTTGTGTGGCGCAAGGCAGTGTAGCAGAGGCAGTGGTTGTGTGGGCTAGCAGAGCGCAAGAGGTTGATGTGGCTAGACAGAGGCAGGAGTGTGTGCTTAGCAGATGTGAAAGAGAGGCCACAATTAATTTGAAAGAGGAATTCAGGTCCACTTGACGCACAATTCAGTATTGTTCATTGCCTGATGATTTGTCCAACTTTCCGACAGCCTGCATACAGCTACAAATGATGCAACATAATATGGAATGTAAACAAATCAACTTTATTTGTCAATGCGCGAATACAACCTTACCGCGTGAAATGCTTACTTTACAAAGCCCTTAACCACACATGCAGTTTTTATAGAATTATAGTAGGTTAAGACAAATATATTGCCGACCGAGTTGTTTGAATTTGTAGTACATTTGTTGAGCATACATTTGAACACTGGGTTGCACGTGTGAAATATTATTGAATTTTATTCACATATAATAAACTGTTTGTGTAATTGCTGCTTGTTATTTTCACATATCAACATAAGATTGACATCTGCAGTGTTTGATATTTATCAGAGAGATGATACGTTGACTTTGTAGTTCATTGGTTGCATATTTGATCAAGTTCAACATGTTTGCAATCTGTTAGAATTTATTTACATATCAATTAACGTATGCTGTTGTTTATCCATCAATAGGCTGTGTTTTTGTGTTGTATATTCCTATCACATATCATCAATAACCTGTTTGTACACTGCTTGTTGTATTTTCAACATATCAAATAACTGTTTGTAACTGCTTGCTTGTGATTTATACATTCAACACCTAACCTGTTTGTAATTGCTGTTGTATTTATCACATATGCAACTTACCTGTTTTGTAAGTGCTGTTGTATTTATTCACATAGTCAACGTTAACCTGTTTTGTATGCTGTTGTATTTTTGAATTAGTAACTTGTAAGTTATTTTATTTCACATATCAACGTAACTGTTGTAACTGCTGTTGTATTTATTTACATATCAACACTTAACTGTTTGTAATTGTGTTTGTATTTATTACATACGTCAAGCTAACCTGGTTTGTAACTGCGGTTGTATTTATCACATTATACAACTTTAACACTGTTTGTAATTGTGTGTTGTATTTGTTCATACATACATTATGCGCTTGCAAGTGTTGTCCGCATCTTATTTCTCAAAATAACTTACGTTTGGGAAATATTGTTTGCAACTACAAAACTCAGTGTACAAGATGCATACCTTTTGAGATGTGTAAATCATATTTGACATGCTTGTATAATTAAGTCATGATTCACACCGGTGGCAGARCCAGAGGAGCATAACATGTCAGGATTACAGTGAAGGAGTGGAGTGGTAATGAGATGATAATTGTGTGTTTTCAGTGCCTTAACTGTCAACAGATAGTTGAACATGCTCTTGGATGTACCTGTCAATAAACGCTGGAGCAGACAAAATGACATTATATAGTCAGTTAGAGGGCTGGAGATAACATAGCATTGGATGTATTCTGCTAACCATTATATTGGCTAGTACTTTACKTTTTCTCTGTCATACAGTAAGTGTGGCCAAATGCTGGCTAAATTTAAAGTAGCATTGTTGTAGTACTCGAGTCTAGGGCCGATTTTCAGGACTTGTGACTTGACTTTGGACTCTGGTGACCATTGGTGACTCGTACTTGGACTCGCATTCTCGACTATTGGTGACTCAGACTCYCATATAAACTCAGCAAAAAAAGAAACATCCCTTTTTCAGGACCCTGTCTTTCAAAGATAATCCAAATAACTTCACACATTTTCATCTTTCACCAGGGGTGATGGTCAGATTCGCGTTTATCGTCGAAGGAATGAGAGTTACACCGAGGCCTGTACTCTGGAGCGGGATCGATTTGGAGGTGGAGGGTCCATCATGGTCTGGTGCGGTGTCACAGCATCATCGGACTGAGCTTGTTGTCATTGCAGGCAATCTCAACGCTGTGCGTTACAGGGAAGACATCCTCCTCCCTCATGTGGTACCCTTCCTGCAGGCTCATCCTGACATGTCCCTCCAGCATGACAATGCCACCAGCCATACCTCTCATTCTGTGCGGGATTTCCGGCAAGACAGGAATGTCAGTGTTCTGCCATGGCCAGCGAAGAGCCCGGATCTCAATCCCATTGAGCACGTGTGGGACCTGTTGGATCGGAGGGTGAGGGCTTTGGGCCATTCCCCCCAGAAATGTCTGGGAACTTGCAGGTAGGTGCCTTGGTGGAAGAGTGGGGTAACATCTCACAGCAAGAACTGGCTAATCTGGTGCAGTCCATGAGGAGGAGATGTACTGCAGTACTTAATGCAGCTGGTGGCCACACCAGATACTGACTGTTACTTTTGATTTTGACCCCCCCATTTGTTCAGGGACACATTATTCCATTTCTGTTAGTCACCTGTCTGTGGAACTGGTTRAGTTCATGTCTCATTTGTTGAAACTTGATATGTTCATACAAATATTTACACATGTTAAGTTTGCTGAAAATAAATGCAGTTGACAGTGAGAGGATGTTTCTTTTTTTGCTGAGTTTATGTGCTTGGCTAGTGCTCTATAGCTAGCTAGCTACTTACCGAGCTAAATAATTTGTGTTAGCTTGGCAAACATTAGCATGTAGCTAACGTTACCGTATAGACGAGAAGATGGGAAGAGTTTCTGCCACTTGCCATTTTGAAGGTAAAGTCTCCCTCTATACTTTTTTGTTCTTAAAAATTGCAGCATCACACACATAACGGTTTTAGTCGGGCATTACTGCTGCTCTTTAAATATTTGTTATTCTAATCTCTTACTTTTTWAAATGTTTTTTCTTAAAACTGCATTGTTGGTTATGGGCTTGAAAGTAAGCATTTCACTGTAAGGTCTACACCTGTGGGTATTCGGCGCATGTGACGTAACATTTGATGTCATAATAATGTTGTATGCCATTCCCCGGTTGACCTTCATTCTGACAGTAGGACCTGCTCCTCTCCATTACCCAACATACAGCCCACAGTATATTCAATGTTATTTCTATTGTAGAAATAGTTGAGAGCAGCAATAGTTGAGAGCAGTCTGATGACATTGGAGAGGCATGTCTTCTGGAGTCTGGTGGCCCAGGAGAGGCATGTCTTCTGGAGTCTGATGGCCCAGGAGAGGCATATCTTCTGGAGTCTGGTAGCCCAGGAGAGGCATGTCTTCTGGAGTCTGATGGCCCAGGAGAGCTATTTCTGGAGTTGGTGGCCCAGGAGAGGCATGTCTTCTGGGTGCTGAGTGGCCAGGAGAGGCATGTTGCTGGAGTCTTTGATGGCCGCAGGGAGGCATGTCTTCTGGAGTCTGATGGCCCAGGAGAGGCGTCTTCTGGAGTCTGGTGGCCCAGGGAGGCGCATTCTTCTGGAGTCTGATGGAAAAGGGAGGCATGTCTTCTGGAGTCTGATGGCCCAGGAGAGGCATGTCTTCTGGAGTCTGGATGGCCCAGGAGAGGCATGTCTTCTGGAGTCTGATGGCCCAGGAGAGGCATGTCTTCTGGAGTCTGATGGCCCAGGAGAGGCATGTCTTCTGGAGTCTGATGACATTGGAGAGGTGTGTCCTCTGGATTCGGACGGCCCAGGAGAGGCGTGTCCTCAGAAGTCAGATGGCCCACGAGATGCATAGTTTTGGGACAGCAGTGGTTTATTTATTTTTGGTGCACTGTACAGTTTTATCTTTAACATACTGCTGCTCTTGGGTCGTTTCTAAATTGTTGTTGCACTGGGTATGTTTCTCTCTGACATACTCCTGGGCTCGTCATCATCACTTTCTCCTGGGAATCTTCTGTTTGTTTTTCTAACAAATGTTTTAAAAGTTTAATGAGACTGAACATCTTTATACTAAGGCCATTTATACAATGCTTTCTACAAGTCACAAAACCTAAAAAGAATCAAACCAAACATAACTTTGACTGCATTTCACCTTCACAATAGACTCCTCTGTATCTGTCTGTACATCTGTTTGCTCCTCTGCCTCTGGTAGTTTTAGCCGCACTGCGGTATAATTATCTGTAAAACATGAATCAAATGATCAACCACTAAGGAAAATAATATGCTACCTAAACCTAAAAGGGTTCTTTGTCTCTCCCCYTAGGAGAGTGGTTCAGAGATATTTCACTGATGAGGACACCCCCCACCCACAGCARGAGCTTTCCTCCCAAATCAAAATKAAATAAAATAAKATTTTATTGGTCACATACACATGGTTAGCAGATGTTATTGCGAGTGTAGCAAAATGCTTGTGCTTCTAGTTCCGACAGTGCAGTAATATCTAACTAAGTAATATGCAGTAATATCTATCTAAGTAATCTAACAATTCTACAACAACTACCTAATACACACAAATCTAAGTAAAGGGATGAATAAGAATATATACATATAAATATATGGATGAGTGATGACCGAGCGGTACAGGCAAGATGCAATAGATGGTATAAAAATACTGTATATATATATATATATATATGGGATGAGTAATGCAAGATATCTAAACATTATTCAAGTGACATTATTAAAGTGACTAGTGATCTATTTATTAAAGTGGCCAATGATTTCAAGTCTGTATGTAGGCAGCAGCCTCTCTGTGTTAGTGACGGCTGTTTAACAGTCTGATGCCCTAGAGATTGAAAATTAGCTTCTTATCACGCTCGTCGAAAGGAATGGACCAAGGTGCAGCGTGGTAAGCGTACATTTTCCTTTATTAAATGAACACTGAACAAAAACAACAAAATACCAAACGAAACGTGAAGCTAATGATATTGCTGACATGCAACTATCCATAGACAAGTCCACAAACACAAAAGGAAATGCTGCCTAAATATGATCCCAATCAGAGACAACGATAAACAGCTGCCTCTGATTGGAACCATAACAGGCAACATAGACACACAAACACCTAGATGACCACCCTAGTTCACACCCCGACCCAACCAACATAGAGAATAAAAAGCTCTCTATGGTCAGGGCGTGACACTTCTGTCTTCTGGGCCCAGCTTTAATGTACCTGTACTTGACCTGGCCTTCTTGATGGTATCYGGGTGAACAGMRAGTGGCTCGGGTGGTTGTTGTCCTAGTACACAATAGAATGCGCTGCTTCTATTATTTTACACAAAAATACAATATTAGAAAACATTTATATTGACATGAGGATGAGAGTTAAAAGATTAAAAACTGGTAAAATGGTAAAGATGAAAGGATACAGAATGTTTACTGTTGGGAACCGCCAATTACGTTGAGAGCAGCAATTGAGGGCTACTACTACTGTATACACTTTAAACAATTTACCTGTTATAATTGCTAGAATCTAGCAAACTCTTTTTTTTAGATAATGTAATCATTTAGTTGAGCATGTCCATCTCCCTCTACATACTGAAMAGTTATTTTTGGTTCCATGTAGAACCCTTTCTACACACCCCTGGAACACCAAAATAAAAATGATACATACCTGCTGAGAAAACTACCCTGACATTAACCTTCCACCACATTTCCAGAAGATGCTCAGGAAGCCGAATGCTGCTTCAGGTGAGTTACTCAAGCAAGTGATATATATATATATAAAAGTCTATTCACCCTTCTATAACATGGCATTGATATGATAAATACAGATTCGTGTCCTAAATACTGGAAATATTCTTCAACTGCTGTACTATGATTTCCCAACACGTGAATCAGATTGTTTCTTGGTCCTGTCCAGACCAACTAAATGTGGGGTTGTAGCTCAAGAATAGCCACGTTGTAGTTTTAGCATTGTATGTATTATCTTTTACTTGTGAATAAAAGCTACAAYTCACAGTCCAGCCCTGTCTTTATTGTTGTAGAATCTTGCCCAGAGAAAGTGTCTCTTAGAACGTTTACCCAAATGAAGCTTTCTTATGGCAGACCTCCGGTTTCATTATGGCACTARGGCCTTGTTCTGGCTYGAATAAGGGAACTTTTGCTGAGTTGTTGGCTAAAATGCGGTCATAAGGTGGGTCAATTCTGTCTGAGGTACGGCTGCTACATCTGGGCCGCTTCAGGGCCCTAATTTCAAACCACGTGTGGGCCACACAAGTGGCCGATGTGGGCCAGGTCCGGCCCAGATACATTTTGCTAAKTGGGGAGCAAGCGATAGTTTGGGTAGACAGGCAGGCTCTGGTCCAGATCTGCCTACGATCATAGGCTACACATCACGCAAGCTACTCTCTTGCTTCCCCGTAACCACCAGTCACCAGCCAACTATTTAGTTTTGCCTGYTGAAGAAACACAAATTGAAAACAATACTAGTATTGAGTTTAAAATAAAGTTGAATAATAAAACAGCAGTCTAGCTATGTGTCTCTCTCTCCCCTTGAGTATAGAAAAGTAGTCTATCTTTGAATTTGTTGTCTTGCTCTACCCGCCCACTTTCCKCCTGCAGCCAGGTTCTGACAAGTCTCCCTTTAGTTTTATCTCTGCAATAAAAAACCTAGACACATATCACTGGGCAATTACAAAAAAAGTAGCTGAGAGCCTGTCTTATCTTTAATGCACAGTACCAGTCAAAAGTTTGGACACACAAACTCATTCAAGGGTATTTTTTATTTTTATTTTTACTATTTTCTTCATTGTAGAATAATAGTGAAGATATCAAAACTATGAAATAACACAATTGGAATCAAGTAGTAACCTAYAAAGTGTTAAACAAATCAAAACATATTTTATATTTGAGATTRTTCAAAGTAGCCACCCTTTCCATTGATGACAGCTTTGCACACTTTTGGCATTCTCTCAACCATCTTTACCTGGAATGTTTTTCCAATAGTCTTGAAAGAGTTCCCACATATTCTGAGCACATGTTGCTCAGCACATGTGCACATTGGACTCTGCAGTCCAATTAATCCCAAAGCATCTCAATTGGTTTGAGATCGGGTGATTGTGGAGGCCAGGTCATCTGATGCACCACTCCATCACTATACTTCTTGGTCAAATAGCCCTTACACAGCCTGGAGGTGTGTTTGGGGTCGTTGTGCTGTTAAAAAACAAATGATAGTCCCACTAAGCYCAAACCAGATGGGATAAGGTATCACTGCAGAATGCTGTGGTGGTCATGCTGGTTAAGTGTGCCTTGAATTCTAAATTAAGCATGGACATTGTCACCCCGCCCAAAAGCACCCCACACCATCACACCTCCATGCTTCATGGTGGAACCAACATGCAGAGATCATCCGTTCACCTACTCCATGTCTCACAAAGACACAGCGGTTGGAACCAAAAAATCACAAATTGTATTTGTACAGATTTCTACCGGTCTAATGTCCATTGCTTGTGTTTCTTGGCCCAACCAAGTTCTTATTATTATTGGTGTCCTTTAGTAGTGGTTTCTTGCAGCAATTCAACCATGAAGCGCTGATTCACGCAGTCTCCTCTGAACGTTGATGTTGATTACTTGAACTCTGTAAAGCATTTATTTGGGCTGCAGTCTGAGGTGCAGTTAATTCTAATGATCTTATCCTCTGCGCAGAGGGTAACTCTGGGTCTTCCTTTCCTGTGGCGGTCCTCATGAAGCCAGTTTCACATCATAGCGCTTGATGGTTTTTGCGACTGCACTTAAAGAAACTTTCAAAGTTCTTGACATTTTCCTGATTGACTGACCTTCATGTCTTAAAGTAATGAGGACTGTCGTTTCTATTTGCTTATTTGAGCTGGATCGTGGGACGGGACGGTTGAGCTAACATAGGCTAATGCAATAGCATGAGGTTGTAGTAACAAGAAAATTTCCAGGACATAGACATATCTGATATTGCCCCCCCCCCCCCCCTTCTTTCAAATTCCGCCTGAAGACATACCCAAATCAACTGCCTCTAGCTCAGGCCCAGAAGCAAGGATATGCATATTCTTGGTACCATTTGAAAGAAACACTCTGAAGTTTGTGTAAATGTGAATTGAATGTAGGAGAATATAACACAATAGATCTGGTTTAGATAATACATGAAAAAAACATGTTTTTTCTTTTTAATTGTTGTATCATCATCTTTAAAATGAACAAGATAAAACAAACTTCGATATGAATATGAAAATGTGAAAACATAAGAGGGCAACAGTACTTGTGCAAAGTTTCAGAATGATAACTTCCAAAATGAGTGTGCTCATGACATTATCATGAAGTCACCCAGGTGTCCCACACAAGTAGCCCAAATGTACCCAGTGGCCAAATTAGTGAAGGTATACATTTTGCAACAAATAACTATATACATCCAAAATGGTATTCTACACCCCCCCAAAAAATGGAGGGAAAAAATGGAAAAATAAATATTTAAAAAATAAATAAAATAAAATACATTTACAAAATAACATGGGTAACTATTTACACATTTTCATATTTTGAAGACCCTCAGTCCTCTATCAAATCAAATCAATTTATATAGCCCTTCGTACATCAGCTAATATCTCAAAGTGCTGTACAGAACCCAGCCTAAAACCCCAAACAGCAAGCAATGCAGGTGTAGAAGCACGTGGCTAGGAAAACTCCCTAGAAAGGCCAAAACCTAGGAAGAAACCTAGAGAGGAACCAGGCTATGAGGGTTGGCCAGTCCTCTTCTGGCTGTGCCGGGTGGAGATTATAACAGAACAGATTTTCAAACGTTCATAGATGACCAGCAGGGTCAGACACTAATAATCCAGTGGTTGTAGAGCAGGGTGTCAAAGTCAAATGGACGGAGGGCCAAATAAAAATTTAGCTACAGAGAGGCCGGACTGTTCGAATGTTCATTGAAAATTTTTTAAATGACGCATATAGTCTAGTGAACCTAATTGAACCTACTGAAACCTAACAAATATATTCCAATATGATCAGATAAATAAAGCAATATTTTCTTATGGCTCTGTCAGTAATCTTTAATTTTCAACAGACACAAAAAGAAATTCCTTTTATAAAAATCCCAAACATGAACATTAAATGAAAGAAACCGGTATTCAAGCACCATCAGAGCCTATATTTTCTATTTTAGCAAAAGTGGGCTAAATTTACTTCAAAGAAAAAACAATAATAGCAATTTTCTATCATCCACTCAACTGAAATTTTTTAAAATTAAATTGGATTGAAAATACATAAAATAAAGTGCAAAAATCTATTAATCAAAACAACACTTTGTTTAAGGAGAAATAACATGCAGTGAAACAAATATTAAACTTTACTTTTAAACTTTAACTGAGTAAAAACTCTAAATATGTGATTGCACAGTATGTTACTTGTTTGAGGTTGAGGGTGATACTTGGTGGTGTCCCATCTTTTCCACAAGTTCATCAATGTCGGGTAAGGCTCTGAGCTGAGGAAATCCTCAGAATTGAGTGGAGGTGTTCAGCAGTAAGTCGACTTCTGTGTGATGTTTTGTCAGGTTCAAAGAAAACAGTTGTTCACAGGTATGTGCTGCCAAACATAGACAACGTTTGAGCAGCCTGATGCGCAGCTGGGCATTGTGTCGGGGAGGAAACGGGCGAACTCCGCAGCACCCACTCCGCATATTTTTGCCCTCAGTGCATCATTGCATTGGAGGTCAATCAACTCCATTTGGGTTTGGTGGTGAGCTTTCCACGTCAACAGCAAATGGGTTACCGAGCAGTTCCAACCTGCTTTTTGTGCTTCAAAGTCAGCAAATCGGCGTCGAAAGTCAGCGGCAAGCATACCTATTTTATCAGCCAACTGTGCGCTCGGGAACGCACGGTAGAGAGCTTCTCTTTCATGGTCTGGCAGCTGGGAAAGTTGCTCAAATTTTCTTTCCGCATCTGCGTCTCCCACAGAGTCAGTTTGGTTTTAAATGCCTTCACTGTACTGTACATATCAGAGATGACATGATCCGACCCTGCAGCTGCAAGTTCATTGCTTCAGATGACTCGTAATGTCACACAGAAAAGCCATTTCACACAGAAACATTTCGTCTCGGAGTTGTGTTGTGTCTTTCCCTTTGCTGTCCAAGAACAGACAAATCTCCTCACGAAGCTCGAAACATCTTTGAAGCACCTTTCCCTGGCTTAGCCATCGCACCTCTGTGTGATAAGGCAAATCACCATGCTCCGTTTCTAACTCCGTCAGAAATGCCTTGAACTGGCGGTGATTCAAACCTTTGGCCTGATAGTTAACTGTGCGCGTGATGATGCTCATTACAGCTCCATTTTCAAGGCTTTACCGCACAACGCTTCCTGGTGTATGATACAATGTAAGCTGTCAGCTCACCTGTCGCGTTTTCCTCTTGCATCTTTTCCCGTATCTCGCACCACAGCTCCTGTGTCCACACATCGCAGGTGCTCCGTCGTTGTCAAACCACGAGTTTTTCCCAAGCAGCTCCATCTCATTTACACATCTTGCACCTCTTCATACAAATCATGCCCCGTAGTTGTGCCATGCATAGGACGTAAAGCCAAAAACTCCTCTGTCACGCTAGGCTGGAGTCCACTCGCGATGAAAATTGACAACTGGGCAATGTCAGAAATGTCGGTGCTCTCATCCACAGCCAAGGAATATGCAATGAAATCTTTTCCCTTTTTCACAAGCTGCTCTTTTGAATTGATGGACAACTGGTCTACTCTCTCGGCAATGGTGTTTCTGCTCAGACTCACATTTAAAAAGAGTTGCCTTTTTTCTGGGCAAACTTCGTCACAAACTTTAATCATGCATTTTTGATGAAATCCCCTCCGTAAATGGCCGGGCTGATTTAGCGATCTCTTCTGCCAAAATAAAACTGGCCTTGACAGCAGCCTGGCCTGTGATTTGGCTTTTTTGAACAGAGCCTGTCGAGATTTGAGGCTCGTTTTAATTCCTCTGCCTTTTGAGCCTTTGTTCCATGTCCATATCTTGTTTTTGTCCGCGTGTTTCGTTTCTAATGTCGTCTCAGATTATTACTCTTTCAGTACCGCCACACTTCTCCACACAGAAGACACAGGTTTTCCCTACCTCCGTGAACATAACTCCGACTCCCACCTTGTTTGAAACCCCCGGTTCTCAGTGTCCACCTTCCGTTTTGCCATTTTTGAGGGTATCTGAAAGTTAATTTTACTGTGATGCTGACGACTGCTGTGCCAATAAATATTGAAATGAAGCAGCCTACTGCTCGGTGCGTCACCGTTGCATTGTGGGGAATGTATATTGGTGCGTGTAAAAGATCTGCGGCTGCCGGCTTGCTGCGGTCTGCGGGCCGGTTCTAATAATAAATCAAGATCATCCCAGGGCCGTAAAAACCTTCTCGGGCCGGATGTGGCCCGCGGCCTTGCCTGACATATGTTTGTAGAGGGTGCAACAGGACAGCACCTCAAGAGTAAATATGAACAGTTTACCTCTAGTTGGCCCGGGAGGTGTGGAGCCAGAGACAGCAGGGGTCCAGCTGATGAACCAGCTTCAGAGGGGATGGACACGTTAGCACTGGGGCTCCCATTCGGAGTCAGTGTCACTGTGAAAGAAAATGTTCAGTTAGAATAATTTCACATATGAGCCCTGATCAACAGGTTAATACACAGATATATAGAGTACAGGGAACATAAAGTGCTGTTCCATTTCACTTTGGCCATTGTGTGGGCCTGCCTCAAATAGGCTATTTCATGTGGGGTGGGTGGAGCGGCAGACACACGCACCTCGACCATGCTCCCTCTAATCCATAATATGTAGACTGAGTAGAGGAAGCATGGTCGCTGTGTTGAGATGTGTGGGTTTGCTGTTACATTCTACTCCATTCCATTTTATATTATATATATACACTGCTCAAAAAATAAAGGGAACATTAACAACACACATGTAACTCCAAGTCAATCACACTTTTATGAAATCAAACTGTCCACTTAGGAAGCAACAATGATTGACAATAAATTTCACATGCTGTTGTGCAATGGAATAGACAAAAGGTGGAATTATAGGCAATTAGCAAGACACCCCCAAAGGAGTGATTCTGCAGGTGGTGACCACAGACCACTTCTCAGTTCCTATGCTTCCTGGCTGATGTTTTGGTCACTTTTGAATGCTGGCGGTGCTCTCACCTAGTGGTAGCATGAGACGCGAGTCTACAACCCACACAAGTGGCTCAGGTAGTGCAGTTCATCCGGATGCACATCAATGCGAGCTGTGCAAAAAGTTTGCTGTGTCTGTCAGCGTAGTGTCCAGAGCATGGAGGCCTACCAGGAGACAGGCCAGTACATCAGGAGACGTGGAGGAGGCCGTAGGAGGGCAACAACCCAGCCAGGACCACTACCTCCGCCTTTGCAAGGATGCACTTGCCAGAGCCCTGCAAAATGACCTCCAGCAGGCCACAAATGTGCATGTGTCTGCTCAAACGGTCAGAAACAGACTCCATGAGGGTGGTATGAGGGCCCGACGTCCACAGGTGGGGGTTGTGCTTACAGCCCAYCACCGTGCAGGACGTTTGGCATTTGCAGATCTAATGTGTTATATTCTCCGAAATCAATTTCATATTTCCACAAACTTCAAAGTGTTTCGATTTCAAATGGTATCAAGAATATGCATATCCTTGCTTCAGGTCCTGAGCTACAGGCAGTTAGATTTGGGTATGTCATTTTAGGCAAAATATGAAAGAAAGGGGCAGATCCTTTAAGAGGTTTTTAATAGGTGTGCCTTGTTAGAAATGAATTTGTGGAATTTCTTTCCATCTTTAATGCGTTTGAACTAATCAGTTGTGTTGTGACAAGGTAGGGATGGTATACAGAAGATAGCTCTATTTGGTAAAAGACCAAGTCCATATTATGGCAACAGCTCAAATAAGCAAAGAGAAACTGCAGTCCATCATTACTTTAATTGAAATGCATTCAAGATGACTACCTCATGAAGTTGGATGAGAGAATGCCAAGAGTGTGCAAATCTGTCATCAAGGCAAAGGGTGGCTACTTTCAAGAATCTCAAATATAAAATATATTTTGATTTGTTTAACACTTTTTTGGTTACAACATGATTCCATATGTGTTATTTCATAGTTTTGATGTCTTCAGTATTATTCTACAATGTAGAAAATAGTAAAAATAGAGAAAAACCTTCGAATGAGCAGCTGTGCCCAAACTTTAGACTGTCACTGTATGTAGTAAATAAGTAAAGAAACACAGGTATTAAGTAGAACGTGTGGTGTAGTGATGAATAGTACATTAGTGGGATTGGCGACATTTGGTGGCAACTATAAACAATTGCATAATAAGACCTAATATAAATTGATGTACTCGTGACTCGACTCGTGACTCGCCCAATGGTGACTCAGACTTGGAGTCAGACTCGACTCGGACTTCAGCCATAGGGACTTGCGATTCAACTTGGACTCGAGCACAGGGGACTTGGGACTCGACTCGGACTCGAGGTTTAGTGACTCTATTACAACACTGCAAAGCACTGGCTATATGATGGTCATAGTTACTGGTGGTGTAAGGCTGTTATATGGTGTTATATGGAAAAAACAATTTAATATAATCATTTCTTGTTGCAGCAAACTGGCCAAATTGAATCATTGCATGTTTTGTGAACAGGGTTTAAAATCAACTGTCAGCTGTTTTCAGCGTATGAATTTCATGAATGTTATTGTTTTTATATGTAATCCCTTCTTAGACATGAAATGTCTCCCTCTGGGATAATAAAGATTGATTGATTGATTGCTTGATAAACTGGTATCTTACGATGCCATACTACTTGACGGCATTTTAATGTTGGATTTATGTCTGCCTCTTAATAGCAACTGCACATGTAAAACCTGATGTCAAAAAACAGATCATTTTGTTCTTTGATGATGAACATTGACCAGCCTCTTCCACTTAACATTATAAATCATTTTGGGATTTGGGATTTTTCTTAATATCTTTTAATTTTGTTATTTACCATTAGAATATCTCACATTTATATTTGTGTGCAAACCAAGAAAGGTGCACAGGTGGACTAACCTTAATGAACTATAAAAGCTTCTTCAGCCTTTACTGTTCCTATCCAAAGAAGTGTTTCATCCCCAGAGAGGTACATCCAGGCAACAACAACAAAATAAGTGCTTGGAAAAGGAAGAAAAATAAGTCACTGATTCATTTGACCTCAAGTGTAGAGCCTGTTTCATCTTGGTAAACTCACCTACCACTCCTCCACTCTCCCTCTCTCTTCACTGCGCCTGGGCTCTCTCCACTCTCCATGCGCTGGAGTCAGTGTCTGGTAGAGCCTGATAAGCTCAGAGGCAAACACTGCTACGAGCATGTGGGCATCAAACTGAGGGAAGTGCAGCAGAGAGGCTACCGGCAGGTTAGTCCGACCGACGCGTCCGCTTCAACCGTCACAGAGAGGTTAGGAAATGCCTGTGTCCTCTCTCTACCTCTTTCCATCCTTCTCTCCTCTATCTATCCCCTCTATCTCTCTCTTCCTCTCTCTCTCTTCTTCTCCTCTCCCTTCTCTCTCTCTTCTCGCTTCCCTCTCTCCATCTCTCTCTCATGTTGTTTTTCCTCCAAGCAGAGAGGTATGATCCCTGTTGCTCCCTATTAAGAAGCGCAGAGGAGATTTAGGTGGACACGTTTATCGTGGGTGACTGAAGATATGTGTCATCATCATCTCACAGGTGCCAGAAGATTATCCTCTTCCATGAAGATTAAGTCTCCCCCTCACATATCCCCACTCGGTGGAATCTCCTCAAACTCGGGCAATAATTAAACAAAGCTCATTCATATTCATATTCGTGAGTTTCTTAAACACCCAGACATAATTAGTTGGAGCTGAAGACTTGAAGATTTGGGCGCAACGTTGTCACATTTTCTTACAGAGACGACTGTGTCCAATCTATTACTTGTGGTTCATCATTACACTCTTAGAAAAAAGGGTTCCAAAAAGATTATTTGGCTGTGCCCATAGGATAACCCTTTTGGGWTCGAGGTAGGACCCTTTTGGGTTCCATGAAGAACACTCTGTGGAAAGGGTTCTATATGGAACCCAAAAAGGTTCTACCGAGAACCAAAACGGGTTCTTGAAAGGGTTCTCCTATGGGAACAGCCGAAGAACCCTTTTAAGTTCACCTTTTTTTCTAAGGGTGCATACTCCTAAGGGATGATTATTATGGGGTTCTCAAAAGGTGTCATACATGTTTGTTGATCTTAAATTGATATGCACATTACAACGTCCTCATCAGAACATTGCCATTCAAGTCTCTCTTAGAAAGATCAAGCCTTGTGGCACTCCTCCATTGAAGCATATGCAGTGCATTCGGAAAGTATTCAGACCCCTTGACTTTTTTCACATTTTGTTACGCGACAGCCTTATTCTAAAATTGATTAAATCGTTTTTTTTGTCAACAATCTAAACACAATTTCAAAGCAAAAACTGGTTTTGACATTTTTGCAAATGTATTAAAATAAAAAATAAAAAATACTTTGTTGAAGTACTTTTGGAAGTGATTATAGCCTTGAGWCTTCTTGGGTATGACGCTACAAGCTTGTCACAGCTGTATTTGGGTAGTTTCTCCCATTCTTCTCTGCAGATCCTCTCAGGTCAGGTTGGATGGGGAGCGTTGCTGCTCAGCTATTTTCAGGTCTCTCCAGAGATGTTCGATTGGGTTCAAGTCCGGGCTCTGGCTGGGCCCRTCAAGGACATTCAGAGACCATGCTTCARCATAGGTATGGTTTCCTCCAGATGTGACTCTTGGCATTCAGGCCAAGGAGTTCAATCTTAGTTTCATCAGACCAGAGAATCTTGTTTCTCATTGTCTGAAAGTCCTTTAGGTGCCTTTTCGCAAACTCCAAGCAGGCTGTCATGTGCCTTTTACTGAGGAGTGGCTTCTGTCTGGCCACTCTACCATAAATTCCTGATGGTTGTTCTTCTGGAAGGTTCTCCCATCTCCACAGAGGAACTCTGGAGCTCTGTCAGAGTGACCATCAGGTTCTTGGTCACCTCCCTGAACATGGCCCTTCTCCCCCGATTGCTCAGTTTGACCGGGTGGCCAGCTCCAGGGAGAGTATTGGTTGTTCCAAACTTCTTCCATTTAAGAATGATGGAGGCCACTGTATTCTTGGGGACCTTCAATGCAGAAATGTTTTGGTACCTTTCCCCAGATCTGTGCCTCGACACAATCCTGTCTCAGAGCTCTACGGACAACTCATTCGACCTCATGGCTTGGTTTTTGCTCTGACATACACGTTCAACTGTGGGACCTTATATAGACAGGTGCGTGCCTTTCCAAATCATGTCCAATCAATTGAATTAACCACAGGTGGACTACAATCAAGTCTGAATACTTATGTGAATACATTTTTCCTGCATTTTATTTTAATACATTTGCCAACATTTCTAAAAACCTGTTTTCACTATGTCATTATAGGGTATTGATGAGGATTTGTTTTTATTTAATCCATTTTAGAACACGGCTGTAACGTGACAAAATGTCAAAGGTCAAGGGATCTGAATCCTTTCAAATGTTTCAAATGTTATCCTATGCGGACAGCCAAAAAACACTTTTGTAACCATTTTTTCTGTGTAAGCCCAGTTCTAAGAGCCAATCCAACAATGTAACTAAATGAGTTAGTGACCTTGCAAGGTTTTCAAGGCACTATGAATAATTATACTGAAAGACAGCTCTTTCTTTAACCATTTCTTTCAAGCTTTTCTTTGAAAGTTGAAAGTTCTGTGAGCAGATTTGATTTATGATCTTTTCAAAGGTATTCTACCACTATAACCACATCAGCTAGCGTTAGCCTAGCGGTTAGAGAGGTGAGCCAGCAACTGGAGGATGGCCAGTTCAAATCTCGGGTCCGATGCGAAGACTGTCGAAGTGAGCTGGCAACCGGAGGGTTGCTGGTATCAAATCCTAGAAGCTGTTGCCTGCGTTTGTGCCCTTGAGCAAGGCACTTAACCCCCACAACAACAGCTCCCCGGGTGCCCAGTGTGGCAGCCCCCCGCACCTCTCCAAATACCTGTAGGTGTGTCTTTCCGAGGGGTTGGGTTGAAAGCAGAAGTCACATTTCGGTTTGACCTTGTGTGCAATTGACCAATAAAGTAATCTTAATTGTTGTCTCCATTGGATTCTTGTGTAAACAACAAACACACAGAGGAAAGCCATTTTGTGCTAACTAACAGTTAGCATCTCCCCACCATGTGTAGTTTACTGCAGCTAACTCTGCAACTTATGTGGAGCTGCTCGAGTGTCCTGCCKTGCTTTATGAACTGCGGCTGAAGTAATTAAATATCCAGAGGAATCTGCATGAATCTTCCCATATGAACCCAGAAGCACTGCTGCTGCTGTGAGGATTCCTCCTGTGTTCGTTAGCATCCAGCCTTATCTAGCTACCTCCCTGCAGTGTGTTCCATAAAACTACCACCTCCCAGAGGAAATCCAAACAGATCTGCTGGAAGACTAAGCCGGCCATCCCTGGATACACACTCACTATTCGTGTGTGTGTGCTGCTGAGCCAAATCCTCGGTCTAATGCAATGCAGGATGTAACCATCCAAAGACGCTGCGGACCGATATCTGAAGAGATAGGCCAGGGAGAAAGGGATTTACCAGYGAATACTGGGGATTTGATAACAATACCTATGCTGACATGTAACATGTATCTGGACTACTGAGGCTTACCGTGTGAAGACATCACTGGTGAAACATGACAGTCAGATTCAATAGACAATGCATTAGAATGGCTAGGGGAAGAGCTTTTGATTTGATGTGTTAGTGTATTAAACCTAATACACAGGTGACAATCAAAGGTACACWAAATATTGTCAAGTGAAAAAGGGACATGTACGAGATGGTTTAAGGTTCGATAGCCTATTAAACATTTCTCACTAAATGCAGCATGTGAGTGTGGATATCTTCAAATGACCCATAACGTTATCTCCATCTCTGACTAAAGATGACTAGTCACTGCTAACACTAACTCTGTAATGCTGTAACATCGCAACACCGTAAAGCTGTAACTCTGAAGCCGTTGCGTTGTAAAACTAACATTGTAACCAGTTTTAGGGGTACAGAGGCAGGTAGCCTAGTGGTTAGAACGCTGGGCCAGTAACCGAAAGGTTGCTACATCAAATCCCAGAGCTGACAAGGTAAAAATCTGTCGTTGTGCCTCTGAATATGGCAGTTCAGGAACCTGCTGTCATTGTAAATAAGTATTTGTTCTTAACTGACTTGCCTAGTTCACTAAAAAATAATGTGTTAATTACATATTATGTAATCGTAAACCGTTACTTAACAGGTTACTTTTTCAAATTAGGTAATATTATTACAATTACTTTGTCAAGCAACTTGTGTGAGAAAGATTTTAAATAAAAAGATAGGAAATCTGTACAGATGTTTGGCRTCCAGAATTAATAGCTAATTAAGCAGCCCATATATAGCGAAGCACTTGTAGACTAGCACAGGACAGCAGAGTCACAGATGAAGGGAGACTAGTGATCAAATCTGAGTTAGTAAGTAGCCTGGCTAACCAATCTTTTTATCATGAAAGTAACGCAAAGTATTATAAAGCATTACTTTCCACACAAAGTAAAATTTAACAAGTAATATGTAATATATTACTTTCCCAAGTAACTGATGACAACAGTGGTTGTAACACTGTGAAGCTGTAACATTGTGACACTGTAAAGCTGTAGCGTTGTAACACTGTAAAGCTATAACATTGTAACACTCTAACGTTTGTAACACTGTAACGAGTCCCTCCCGCTCCATCAGAACACATTCTAACCCACAAGGAGAGGTTAAGCAGAAGGCAAACAGGGCCAACCTACAAACGAGTGATAGATAAAACAATGGCAAAAAGATAAGCTCTACATAGAACGTTCTATTACAAAGGTTACATATACTTTACTTCCACAGGGGAACAGCACAGTGCTGGGAATAATCCATCACTTTCGCCTCTCCTTTCTGCACTGCACGCTGAAACAGAGAGAGAGACAGACAGACCGKGAGAGAGAGAGCGAGAGACAGAGACATACAGAGAGAGAGAGCATTGGACGTGTTCAGGCCTCTATGAAGTCCTGTCTGTAACGTCCTTGTACATCTGACTTCCTGAATGACTGCTGACTGCAGGACTATGAGTAGATAACCAGGGTTAGAATGTGATTATAGAATAATGAGCACGGACAAAAGGAAGATGGATCACASTCATCTAAACTGCAGAGATGCTTTTCTTTTACACAGTGAGTAGCTAGCTCCAATAATGCAGTTGGTTATGTGGCTGACACTGCCACACTGCCTTGGCATTTGATGGGCAGTAAGCAAGTGTGCTCTCGCCTGAGTTTGTATCATGATGATCCATTCATTTCTGCCCTGTAATTATGTATGTAAGGTTGCTCATTGGGAAAACATTGAACTCAATCTTTTCGCACCCATTTTCTAATATGTCCCATTGAGAGAAGCCTGGTGGAGGCTCAAACCACACACTTCATTGTCCTCCTTCCAGACTGCCCCTTATTTCAACCCCAGCTTTATTTTATATTTATTTAACCCACATTTAACCAGGAAAAACTAATTGAGGTTAAAACCCTCTTTAGATCTACTCAGGAAAAAAAGTTAAAGATCCCCCTCACTCTTCTTTGTGGAGTAATGCTTTCAGTGCATTAAGGAAGAGAGAGAGGGAGAGAATGTGAGGGAGAGAAACAGAGAGAGACAAAGAATGAGAGAGAGAGAGAGAGAGACAGAAACATTTACTCGTCACCTTGCCCTCTGGCAGCTGTGCCCTGGATAAACAAACATGCGTCACTGAATGTCAGCCGGCTCGGCTCTACGCTGCTCTGCTCTGTCGCTATGGCCTTGCTGCTCCCAGCACCAAGGTAAATACATTTAGAAATAGCTGTGGTTGAACTAAATGGGGCGACTGACTTGGTGTTGGGGCTGTCGGTGGGGACTTGCTGAATCCATCCAATGCTCAGAGGACTACAAACGAGGGAACATTCCATCCTTTCCTTCCTCCTGCTCTCCTCGCCCTCTCTCCTCTCCTTTTCTCACAATCAACTATTACACAACTGACAAGAGTGCAGGTGTTGTGTCTGCCTCAATGCTCACCATCCACATTCCCAGTAAAATAGAAAGGATAATCAACTGTCAATGATACACGGTGTTTCTGTAGCTGTGTTCTGAGAGTAGGCCAATGTAAGAGCTATTGTTAATGTAAGGTTGGCCCAGAGCTGTTCAGGACAAATAAGAAAAGCAGTGGGTCTGGAGCAAGCAGATTGTATACAGCAACAGTACTTCCAGGCACATAAATAAGAGGACCTCCCACTCAGGGTTCCCCAAACTCCGTCCTGCCCACCCCCCACCCACTATATAGTTGATTCAGATAACCAACTCATCATCAAGCTTTGTTTACTTGAATCCGCTGTGTAGTGCTAAGGGGGGGGGGGTTTGGCTGATGACTGTTGTTTTGGACTGAAACATATTTTTAACAGAGTGAAAAGCGTTTACTCACCAAATATGCAAATGGGCAGTATCAGACTCGTCACCCGTCCTCTCCACTGGCATTAACTATTGACTGCATATATTTAGCCCTACGTCCCTGGGGAGCACATGTGTGAGTCTTCTATATGGAGACAGATGGTAAGTGCAGCGTTAGGGGGAGGGGAGGGGGTTGTGATGGGGTAGGCAGGGTAGGCAGGGTAGGCAGGGTATAGTCGCCTGTCTCAGCTGACAGATAGGAGAACTGGGTGAGGGGGATCAGCAGCTGGCTCTGTGCAGGCAGACAGGTTAGGCAGGAGCACATGTTTAGGAGAAGATACACACATCACGTGCAAGGATACACACACGCGCAGACACCCACACACAGACAGGTGTGTCTTAATGATTAACCTATTGGGAGTGGCTGTTTGTCACAATTAATGTTTGAGTATACAGGGTGTGTGTGTGTGTTTGTGTACTGTATAGCTTACTATGTGTACATTCACACCCCTTTGCTGTCTAAACCCTAATCACATMCATGTTACATTCAGATACACACACTCAGATTTCACACGCTACTGTAATAGGCCAAAGAACTGCACTGTAATACAGCACAGCTTGTGCCGTAGGGAGAAAAGCAAAAACAAATTGTAATCTTTGTCTCAACAGCACTGTGAATAAATCACCTCTCAGATTGATTATGTGTTCTCATTGTCAATCAAAGTAATTACCACATCTGGGCTGGGATGCCTTTTGTCAGGTAATCTTACACTGGGAAGTCAATAATGAGAGAGAGAGATACAGAGAGAGAGAGACAGAGAGAGAGACAGAGAGAGAGAGAGAGAGAGAGAGAGAGAGAGAGAGAGAGAGAGAAGAATGCCTGTGTGTGTGGTGTGTGTGTGAGTGTGTTCTTCCATTGGTGCATGCCTGGGTGTGTGCTGTGTCATGCTTGCCTGAGTGTGTGTGTGCGTGTGTGTGTGTGTGCGCCTGTGTGTGTATGTAAACAAGCCAGGTAGTCATCTCATAACTTCTGATGCTGGATTTTAACATGAGTCTCCTAATCTGAATGATTATCCTGCTTCAGTTACACTGTTGTTATTGGTTATTCAGTGTGTAGTTATTCCTCACGTCGCTATTTCTATTTGTCATTAAACGGTTTATCTTTATCTCTAACTCTGCATTGTTGGAAAAGGACCCGGCCCGTAAATAAACATTTCACTGATGGTCTACACCAGTTTTTTTACGAAACGTGTGACAAACGCAATTTGACTTAATTTGATTTGTCTTAGAGAGGCTGCATGTAACATGGTGATCATTACAGTTAAGGTTCCAAAATTCCAGTAACTTCCCCCAAATTCCCAGATTTTCAAGAAATCCTGATTGAAGATTCCCAGAATGAGGGAATAAGCAGGAAATCCAGKATCTTCCAACCAGGAATTTGAAAAYAATTACCACAACTAATTTAGGCTATCTACCCTGAAAATGTTTGCCAGATCCCAGGCTGCATCCCCCAAATAATATATATACAGTACATACAGTACTAGTCGAAAGTTTGGACACACATACTCATTCAAGGMTTTTTTATTTATTTTGTATTATTTTCTACATTGTAGAATAATAGTGACGACATCAAAACTATGAAATAACACATATGGAATCGTTTAGTAACCAAAAAAGTTAAACAAGTCAATATATATTTTCCAAGCGCTGATTTTTCAAGAGTTTTTACTGTTAACCTATAAAAAGCGTTAAACATGGGCTTGCCTCCCTACCTATTCTTTTCCGCAGTTGGTCCTGCCCGTACATACCAATACGTACCCGCCTACGGTCACAAGACGCAGGGCCTCCTTAAATTGATCACTAGCAATTTCTAAGCAAACAGCGGAGGCAGGGCTATACTCCTATAGATCTCCATTTTTATGAAACAGTCTGCCTACCCATGTGAGAGACGCAGACTCCGGTCTCAACCTTAAGTCCTTTTACTGAAGACTTATCTCTGTCAGTAGGTGCATAATATTGAGTGGCTACCTGCGCCCAGGAGTGTGAAGAGTGAACGGAAAGGCTGCTGGAGCAACGAAGCCGCCACTTCTAGTCTCTGCCCCAAGCGCCGGTTCCACCTCTTCTGCCACTGGATTCTCTGCCTCTAACCCTGTTAACAGGTCCTGAGTGCGAGCGTGCGTGCGTGTGTGTGCTCTTCATGCCGTCCCTACGGCAGGGGTGCGTCACTGAGTGCGGATTGAGTTACTGACCGTGATCTTCCTGTCTGCGTTGCGCCCCCCCCTTGGTTGTGCTGTGGTGGAGACCGTTGTGGCTATTACTCGGCCTGTCTCAGGATTGCTAAGTTGCTTGTCAACAGATGCAGGATTCCCTCTTATATAGTGGTGCGAGGCGGCTGTGCTTGGCAAAGTTGGGTGCCGGTTATATCCTTCCTATTTGGCCCTGTCGGGCGGTTTCTTCGGATGGGCGCCACCAGTGCTTCTCCTGACCGCTCCTGTCTCAGCCTCCCAGTATTTATGCTGCCAGCTAGTATGTGTCGGCGCGGGCTAGGGTCAAGTTGGTTACCTGCGAGTACTTCTCCTGTCTTATCCAGTGCCTGTGTGAATGTTAAGTATGCTCTCCTGCTAATCTTTCTCGTTCTCTCCTTTCTCTCCTGAGAAACCCTGAGCCCATCAGGACCCATACGTCAGGACTTACGGTCAATGATGACACTGCTTGCTGTCCCCAGTCCGCCTGGCCTTGCTTGCTATTCACAGTCTTATACACTGTTCTGCCTGTGGTTACCGCGAACCCCTACCTGTCCCCAGACCTGCTGTTTTCAACTTCATTAAATGCTGATCGGCTAGTGAAAAGCCAACTGGCAGATTTATTCCTGATTATTATTTGACCGATGCTTGTCATTTAGAACACATTTTGAAAATCTGGCTACTCTAATTTCTCCTCTCTCTTTTTTCTCTCGGAGGACTGAGCCCTAAGCGACCTCACACGTTCGTCCGGACTACCGGCCGGGTGACTCCTTGCGTACCCCAGTCTAGCCTGCGCCTTGCTGCTATCTCCAGTTCAACTGTTCTGCCTGCGCGATATGGAAACCCCTCCGACCTTGCTCCCAGACCTGCTGTTTTCAACTCTTACATGATCGGCTATTGAAACAAGCCAACTGAGATTTATTCACTGAATTATTATTTGGACCATGCTTGTCATTTATGGAAAATTTTGAAAATCTTGGCTCTCTCTAATTATTCTCCTTCTCTCTTTCTTTTCTCTCGGCAGGACCTGGGCCCTAGGACCATGCGTCGGGACTGCCGCCCGTGCGTGACTCCTTGCTGTCCCCAGTCCGCCTGGGCCTTGCTAAGCTATTCCAGTTTCAGCTGTTCTGCCTTGCGTTATGGAACCGCCACCTTCCCAGACCTGTTGCTTTTCAACTCTTAGAATGAATCGGCTATGAAAGCCAACTGAAAACTTATTCATGATTATTATTTGACCATGCTTGTCACTTATGAAAATTTTTGAAACATACCTTGGATATTACTGTTATAATCTTCCACCCGGCACAGCCAGAAGAGGGACTGGCCACCCCTCATAGCCTGTTCCTCTCCTAGGTTTCTTCCTAGGTTATTGGCCTTTCTAGGGAGCTTTTCCTAAGCCACCGTGCTTCTACACCTGCCATTACTAGCTGTTTGGGTTTTAGGCTGCGGTATCTGTACAGCACTTCGAGATATTAGCTGATGTACGAAGGGGCGCTAATAAAAAATAAGATTGGATGATTGATTGATATTGGAGATTCTTCAAAGTAGCCACCCTTTGCTTTGATGACAGCTTGAACACTCTTGCATTCTCTCAACCAGCTTCATGAGGTAGTCTCCTGGAATGCATTCAATTAACAGGTGTGCCCTTGTTAAAAGTTACTTTGTTGAATTTCTTTCCTTCTTAATGCGTTTGAGCCAATCAGTTTGTGTTGTGACATGGTAGAGGTGGAATACAGAAGAAGCCCTATTTGGTAAAAGACCAAATCCATATTATGGCAAGAACAGCTGAAATAAGCAAAGAAAAATGACAGTTCATCATTACTTTAAGACACATGAAGGTCAGTCAAACAGGAACATTTCAAGAACTTAAAAAGTTTCTTCAAGTGCAGTTGCAAAAACCATCCAGCGCCTATAATGAAACCCGTCTCTCATGAGGGAACGCCACAGGCAAGAAGCCCCCAGAGATACCTCTGCTGCAGGGGAGGGGAACAAGTTCATTAGAGTTAACTGCACCTCAGATTGCAGCCCAAGATAAAATGCTTCACCAGAGTTCAAGTAACGCGACCAACATCTCAACATCAACTGTTCAGAGGAGACTGTGTGAATCAGTCGATTTATGGTCGAATTCCTGCAAAAGAAACACCTACTACAAGACACCAATAATAAGAAGAGACTTGCTTGGGCCAAAGAAACACGAGCAATGGACATTAGACCAGTGGAAATCTGTGTCTGAGTTCAAATTTGAGACTTTTGGTTCCAACCGCCATGTCTTTTTGAGACGCCAGAGTTAGTGTGAAACGGATGATCTCCGCATGTGTGGTTCCCCACCGTGAAG
>NW_019942552.1:894369-913380 GCF_002910315.2 Salvelinus sp. IW2-2015 | reverse complement strand
ATATTGGAGATTCTTCAAGTAGCCACCCTTTGCTTTGATGACAGCTTTGAACACTCTTTGCATTCTCTCAACCAGCTTCATGAGGTAGTCTCCTGGAATGCATTCAATTAACAGGTGCATGGAGGAGGAGGTGTGATGTTGTGTTCTGCAGTGATACGCCATCCCACCTGGTTTGCGCTTAGTGGGGCTATCATTTGTTTTTCAACAGGACAATGACCCAACACTTCTCCAGGCTGTGTAAGAGCTATTTGACCAATAAGGAGAGTGATGGAGTGCTGCATCAGATGACCTGGCCTCCACAATCACCCAACCTCAACCCAATTGAGATGGTTTGGGATGAGTTGGACTGCAGAGTGAAGGAAAAGCAGCCAACAAGTGCTCAGCATATATGGGAACTCTGTTGAAAAAGCATTCCAGGTGGTGCTGGTTGAGAGAATGCCAAGATTGTGCAAAGCTGTCATCAAGGCAAAGGGTGGCTATTTTGAAGAAAATCAAAATATTTTTTAATTAGTTTAACACATTTTTGGTTACTACATGATTCCATATTATATATATATATACATTCAAAAGTTTGGACACACCTACTAATTCAAGGGTTTTTCTTTATTTTGACTATTTTCTACATTGTAGAATAATAGCGAAGACATCAAAACTATGAAATAACACTATATATATATACTGTATATATATAAATAATCTTATCTATAAATATTTAATCCAAGACTTCTTCCTGTGTACAAACTGGTTATTCTTAATATAACTAAGTAGATAGAAGAGGCCGTCGTTTGATCTGAATGACCAACAACTGTTTGTTTGTTTGTTTTGTTTGAAACACAAGTTGATGTAGAAATGGTGAAACATCGTCACGGTGACAGCTGTTTGTTTGTTTGTTTTGTTTGAAACACAAGTTGATGTAGAAATGGTGAAACATCGTCACGGTGACAGCTGTTTAGTGAAAACATAATTGGTGGTCCTCAACTTGATTTATTTGATAAGCAGAGTAAGACTAATTTAAATACATTTAATAGGCTAATAGAGTTTATTAAAACATTCCAATACCTGCTGTGGCAATTATTGCACTTAATTATAAAGCAGTAAAACAATTATGGTTGATAATTATCGTTAATTTATCCATGGTCAAACATCGTCTTTAAATAACACAGCAAAATATTTTGGATTGTTTTTTAATATATTTTAGGGTAGACCTTTAATAAACGAGAATATTAAATATCTGCATGGGGTTKATTTTTCTTTACATTTGTAATTTTCAAGTAATAGTTACAGAAACCATAAAGAGACTTTGTAACAGAAAAATACATTGTATGTCCATTGCTTACTTTATAGAGATGTTCAAAGCAGTCTTGTCCAGAGGGGYCATGGGGGGAAAAAATAGTTTAAAAAGCCTTTATCATAATGGCGTTTGTATAAAAAAATTGAAAAATAGATAGAAAATCTAAATGCCAGACTGCACTGGCATTTGCGTCCTAAATGGCACTCTATTCCCAAACAGTGAGGTACTTCTCACCAGGGCCCATGTGTAGGGAATAGGGGGCAGTTTGGAACATAGCCTGGGCCTTCATGAATAAGCCAAAAGACTCCGCTTCACTTGTTTAGCTCCTCTATTTGTGTGATATAAATGAATATCAATGTCACACAATCAATTCTACCAAGGACAGAACACACACACACACACACACACACACCACACACACACACACAAACACACAACACACACACACACACAACACAACACACACACACAGACGCACAGCACGCACAAACACACCACACACACACACACACACACACACACACGCACACGCAACACACGCAACAGACGCACGCACACACACACACACACCACACACACACACGCAGACGCACACAACACACACCACAACACACACACACACACACACACACACACACAACACACGACAGACGCACAGACGCACAAACACACACACACACACACACACACGCACACAGCGCACAGACGCACAACACACCACACACAACACACACGCACACACGCACAGACGCACAGACGCACAAACACACACACACACACACACCACACACACACACAACACACACCCACCACACAACAAACCAACACACACACACACACACACACACACACACCACACACAACACACACACACACACACACACACACACACACAGACAGACAACATGGGCAGAAATAAAATAATAGACACATAGACACATTAATATGCTGTTGTCGTACAAATCAAGATTATTGTCATTTTTTCATATTTGATGTATAATCACCATCGTATGTAACAATGATTAAATAAAGAATTCCATGTCCCCGTGGTGACAGTTTCCCTATAATAAAGTGTCAGAATCAGACCTATCTAATGAATATTAAGAGTTGTGGTAGTGGTGGGGCTGGATCCCTCCTGGCTCCCAGCCCATGGAGAATATTAGAAGGCCTGTTTTTCATTATAAAGGAAGGAGCCTCAGTCAGTGTGGTTAATTCACCCAGCTGGTGATGAGATGCAGCGTCTACTGACTCTGAGCTGACTCACACCCCTCTACTCTCTATCACAATCCCAAATGTATTTTTTCTCTCTTTCTCATTTTCTGACTTCTCTCTCTCTCTCTTTCTCTTTCTATACTCTCAATCTATCTCTCCTCCCTCTGTACTATCCCTCACCCTCTTCCCTCTCCCCTCTGTCTCAGCTCCCGGTCCAGTAGGGCTTTAGAGCATGTGTCGGTCTGTTTCTCTGAGACATGGCTTCGGATCAGAAGCATGTTCAACACATTGCACCTCAATCTGTCGTCGCTCCTGTGACTGATAGCTGTTGAAAAAAGGCACAAAACCCTGACTTGTTGAAACACACAAAAGCCCTAACAGTCTGATCCAGCAAAATATGTGCAGAATGAGAGGAGAGGGAGTTTGACAATGTTGGAGAATATTAATCCCAGGGTTTTGAATGGCTGAGTCAGAGATGGAGAAAGACCAGTGTGAGAGAATTCTTCCACAGCATTAGATACACGAAGCATTACGTTAATGATAGCTGTGGAGCATTTTGAGACAGGCTTTTAACTGTCGTACACATGGGCATATATTATATTTAGACAGCTTGATTACTGCAAGGTACCTACAGGCCAATTTCATTCTTGATCTTTGTGTTCTAGAACTTATACAGGTATGAATTCGCATAGTTTGCTTGAATATATCCAGAGATGAACACTACAACATCAAGAACATACAATATATCTCTGCTCTGTGGGAGAACTGGCACTAGCAGAGTGGAAACTACCCTTTGGGGGCTTTGAGATGAACAGAGGAACGGAGGGGGTAGATGGCGGAGGGGATAGAGATACGCCCTGAGATCAGAGAGCACTGAGAGCCACAGAGCCCTGGTCTCCAGGCGCCAGCCACGTCAGCCAGCTTAGAAACAAGGACCCGTGGACACGTTTCAAAAACCAAAATGCATTTGCATGGAGGCTAAATTTCATCACTCAGTGGAATATATTCTACTCACAGGATTACCATTGAGATTCTGAACTCTTCAGAACCAAACGCACAACACGGACAGACGCACACACACACACACACACACACACACACACACACACACACACACACACACACACCCGCACAACACACACACACACACACACACACACACACACACCTGAGTAGTCCTGACAAGCCACCTCAAGGACGATCCTATTAAACAATGACACATGGTGGGTGGTGTACTGTGTTGAAATATGACATGGAAATATGGCAGGTGTCATGACTTAGTGCATCACCTTAAACACCCCCAAGACAGCTGTTGAAAGCTACCCGGTTTGATGCCATGTCATGACACCATGAACAGATGCAACACAATCTCCATTTTACCCCATTTCTCAATCACATATTCATATTTCGAGTCAGRTTTCTTGTACATCACTCACTTTTTATTTCTTGAACACCCACCTACCTTTACAGTATGAACAAAGATAATTTCCCAAAAGGTCTAAAATAATTCTGGGTTTCAAGGAAAAAAAGCTAAGAGCTGAAAGAACTGTATCTGCTAGCAGTCAGCCGGTACAGGGGAATAATTCAATTTCAGATAAAAGGAAAACCCAAATAACCTTGACGATTTTCCTGCTGTACACTACGGGGAATTATTCACTGTGAATTTCTCTGTTATAATACTTTTATTGTGTGCATGAATGACATGAAAGGAGTGAAGCACTTTCACTGTCAATATCTGACACAGTTGAGAAAAGAAATACCTGCAAATATGCGCACAATGTTTGATAAAAAAATAGTGCTGCGAACAAGTACATTTGGGGGTTATGGGAGTTTTCTTTTATTCATCATTTTAATTCTTCATGCCTCTACACTCGACAAACGGTGTACAAACATTGATCTTCTTTGAACAATATCTGCAAAAGTGAAAATAATGCTTTGACAGTACATTATTTTGCTCATGTTTCTGTTCTAAGACAGAGTTTTGCATAGAGATGAAGCTTGCCCCATCCCAGCTAGCGCACAACGTTCTGAGAACCATATGTTTCTTAGAGCGTGGTTGTCCTATGGCTATTTTGCATTAAACCTTCCCACAACTTTCTGAGAATGGTGCAGGATTAATGCTTAGCTTTGGAACATTCTCAGCACATTTAAGGAACTATTTTATTACTTTAACATAACGTTTCCTTATAGTTCTAACACAGTTACATTTAGTTAAACTTTTCATAATGTTCTAGGAACATTGTCCAACTGGTTTGACATTGTGAATGCTCTCAAATAGTTCAGAGAAGGTTGTAAAGGAAATTATACTTTGTGCATCTTATCTTTGATGTGATAAACAATCCTTGGTTCCTGCCCGTGTCTGGTAAAGATATGAGGGGGGGGGGCGTCATGGCCCTCTCCGGAGAAACATCTGGCAGAACGCCCAGAATATGTTCTTTAAGTTAAGAACCAATCCAATGAATCCCGTTTATGTAGGTTTAGATAGCAGTATATAAGGCTGTATGTAACGATCACCCTTTTAGAGCTCACTTCAGACCGGTACTTTATGCATCTAAGTTTGACTGTAACCTCTCCAGCTTGCTGACAAACAATGATTCCTTTAAGATGGACTTTGAGTGTCCCTGTGTAAGAATTTCCACAACAAGGTTAAGAAACAACNACATAGACACATTAATATGCTGTTGTCGTACAAATCAAGATTATTGTCATTTTTTTCATATTTGATGTATAATCACCATCGTAATGTAACAATGATTAAATAAAGAATTCCATYTCCCCGTGGTGACAGTTTCCCTATTAATAAAGTGTCAGAATCAGACCTATCTAATGAATATTAAGAGTTGTGGTAGTGGTGGGGGCTGGATCCCTCCTGGCTCCCAGCCCATGGAGAATATTAGAAGGCCTGTTTTTCATTATAAAGGAAGGAGCCTCAGTCAGTGTGGTTAATTCACCCAGCTGGTGATGAGATGCAGCGTCTACTGACTCTGAGCTGACTCACACCCCTCTACTCTCTATCACAATCCCAAATGTATTTTTCTCTCTTTCTCATTTTCTGACTTCTCTCTCTCTCTCTTTCTCTTTCTATACTCTCAATCTATCTCTCCTCCCTCTGTAGCTATCCCTCACCCTCTTCCCTCTCCCCTCTGTCTCAGCTCCCGGTCCAGTAGGGCTTTAGAGCATGTGTCGGTCTGTTTCTCTGAGACATGGCTTCGGATCAGAAGCATGTTCAACACATTGCACCTCAATCTGTCGTCAGCTCCTGTGACTGATAGCTGTTGAAAAAAGGCACACAAACCCTGACTGTTTGAAACACACACAAGCCCTAACAGTCTGATCCAGCAAAATATGTGCAGAATGAGAGGAGAGGGAGTTTGACAATGTTGGAGAATATTATCACAGGGTTTTGAATGGCTGAGTCAGAGATGGAGAAAGACCAGTGTGAGACAATTCTTCCACAGCATTAGATACACGAAGCATTACGTTAATGATAGCTGTGGAGCATTTTGAAGACAGGCTTTCTAACTGTCGTACACATGGGCATATATTATATTTAGACAGCTTGATTACTGCAAGGTAACCTACAGTGCCAATTTCATTCTTGATCTTTGTGTTCTAGAACTTATACAGGTATGAATCGCATAGTGTGCTTGAATATATCCAGAGATGAACACTACAAACATCAGAACATACACTATATCTCTGCTCTGTGGGAGAACTGGTCACTAGCAGAGTGGAAACTACCCTTTGGGGGCTMTGAGATGAACAGAGGAACGGAGGGGGTAGAGATGCGGAGGGGATAGAGATACGCCCTGAGATCAGAGAGCACTGAGAGCCACAGAGCCCTGAAGTCTCCAGGGCCGCCAGCCACGTCAGCCAGCTTAGAAACAAGGACCCGTGGACACGTTTCAAAAACCAAATGCATTTGCATGGAGGCTAAATTTCATCACTCAGTGGAATATATTCTACTCACAGGATTACCATTGAGATTCTGAACTCTTCAGAACCAAAACGCACACACGGACAGACGCAACAACACACACACACACACACACACACACACACCACACACACACACACAACACACACACACACACACACACACACACACACACACACACACACACACACACACACACACACACACACACACACACACACACACCTGAGTAGTCCTGACAAGCCACCTCAAGGACGATCCTATTAAACAATGACACATGGTGGGTGGTGTACTGTGTTGAAATATGACATGGAAATATGGCAGGTGTCATGACTTAGTGCATCACCTTAAACACCCCAAGACAGTCTGTTGAAAGCTACCAGTTTGATGCCATGTCATGACACCATGAACAGATGAACACAACATCTCCATTTTACCCCATTTCTCAATCACATATTCATATTTCGAGTCAGCTTTCTTGTACATCACTCACTTTTTATTTCTTGAACACCCACCTACCTTACAGTATGAACAAAGATAATTTCCCAAAGGTCTAAAATAATTCTGGGTTTCAAGGAAAAAAAGCTAAGAGCTGAAAGACTGTATCTGCTAGCAGTCAGCCGGTACAGGGAATAATTCAATTTCAGATAAAAGGAAAACCCAAATAACCTTGACGATTTTCCTGCTGTACACTACGGGGAATTATTCACTGTGAATTTCTCTGTTATAATACTTTTGTGTGCATGAATGACATGAAAGGAGTGAAGCACTTTCACTGTCAATATCTGACACAGTTGAGAAAAGAAATACCTGCAAATATGCGCACAATGTTTGATAAAAAAAATTGTGCTGCGAACAAGTACTCTTGGGGTTATGGGAGTTTCTTTTATTCATCATTTTAATTCTTCATGCCTCTACACTCGACAAACGGTGTACAAACATTGATCTTCTTTGAACAATATCTGCAAAAGTGAAAATAATGCTTTGACAGTACATTATTTTGCTCATGTTTCTGTTCTAAGACAGAGTTTTGCATAGAGATGAAGCTTGCCCCATCCCAGCTAGCGCACAACGTTCTGAGAACCATATGTTTCTTAGAGCGTGGTTGCCTATGGCTATTTTGCATTAAACCTTCCCACAACTTTCTGAGAATGGTGCAGGATTAATGCTTAGCTTGGAACATTCTCAGCACATTTAAGAGAACTATTTTATTACTTTAACATAACGTTTCCTTATAGTTCTCACACAGTTACATTTAGTTAAACTTTTCATAATGTTCTAGGAACATTGTCCAACTGGTTTGACATTGTGAATGCTCTCAAATAGTTCAGAGAAGGTTGTAAAGGAATTATACTTTGTGCATCTTATCTTTGATGTGATAAACAATCCTTGGTTCCTGCCCGTGTCTGGTAAAGATATGAGGGGGGGGGGCGTCATGGCCCTCTCCGGAGAAACATCTGGCAGAGACGCCCAGAATATGTTCTTTAAGTTAAGAACCAATCCAATGAATCCCGTTTATGTAGGTTTAGATAGCAGTATATAAGGCTGTATGTAACGATCACCCTTTTAGAGCTCACTTCAGACCGGTACTTTTGCATCTAAGTTTGACTGTAACCTCTCCAGCTTGCTGACAAACAATGATTCCTTTAAGATGGACTTTGAGTGTCCCTGTGTAAGAATTTCCACAACAAGGTTAAGAAACAACATTCTTCTGTGGGAATTTCAGTACTTCAGCATAATGTTTCCTACAGGTTTCCTCAAGGTTCTTGTAAAGGTTTTCTTCCAGGGTGAAGGAGAGGACCAAAGTGCAGCGCGGTTAGTGTTCAACATGTTTAATTTGACGACAGTGAACACTACAAACAACAAACAAAACAACAAACCGTGAAAACCGATACAGACCTATCTGGTGCAGAACACAAACACAGAGACAGGTAACAACCACCCACAACGAACACAGTGAAACAACCTACCTAAATATGACTCTTAATAAGGGAACGCAAAACACCTGCCTCTAATTAGAGCCATACCAGGCAACCCTAAACCAACATAGAAACACACAACATAGAATGCCCACCCAAACTCACGCCCTGACCATCACACACATACAAAACAACAGAAAACAGGTCAGGAACGTGCAGAACCCCCCCCCTCAAGGTGCGAACGCCGGGCGCACCAGCACAAAGTCCAGAGGAGGGTCTGGGTGGGCACTGACCACGGTGGTGGCTCAGGCTCCGGACGCTGTCCCCACACCACCATAGTCACTCCCCGCTTCTGTATCCCCCTCCCAATGACCACCTCCAACTAAAACCAACTAAATGAAGGGGCAGCACCGGGATAAGGGGCAGCACCGGGTAAGGGCGGCAGTCCTGGCTGAGGAACTCTGGCAGGTCCTGGCTGAGGGACTCTGGCAGGTCCTGGCTGAGGGACTCTGGCAGGTCCTGGCTGAGGGACTCTGGCAGGTCCGGGCTGAGGACTCTGGCAGGTCCGGGCTGAGGGACTCTGGCAGGTCCGGGCTGAGGGACTCTGGCAGTCCGGGCTGAGGAACTCTGGCAGGTCGGGCTGAGGGACTCTGGCAGGTCGGGCTGGCGGAAGGCTCTGGCTGATCCGGTCTGGCGAAGGCTCTGGCTGATCCGGTCTGGCGGAAGGCTCTGGCTGATCCGGTCTGGCGAAGGCTCTGGCTGATCCGGTCTGGCGGAAGGCTCTGGCGATCCGGTCTGGCGGAAGGCTTCTGGCTGATCCGGTCTGGCGAAGGCTCTGGCTGATCCGGTCTGGCGGAAGGCTCTGGCTGATCCGGTCTGGCGGAAGGCTCTGGCTGATCCGGTCTGGCGGACGGCTCTAGCGGCTCCTGTCTGGCGGACGGCTCGTTAGGCTCCTGTCTGGCGGACGGCTCTGTAGGCTCATGGCAGACGGGCGGCTTTGCAGGCTCATGGCAGACGGGCGGCTTTGCAGGCTCATGGCAGACGGACAGTTCAGACGGCGTAGGGCAGACGGGCAGTTCAGACGCGCTGGGCAGACGGGCAGTTCGGCGCCGCTGGCAGACGGGCAGTTCAGGCGCCGCTGGGCAGACGGGCAGTTCAGGCGCCGCTGGCAGACGGGCAGTTCAGGCGCCGCTGGGCAGACGGGCAGTTCAGGCGCCGCTGGGCGCAGACGGGCAGTTCAGGCGCCGCTGGGCAGACGGGCAGTTCAGGCGCCGCTGGGCAAGCGGGCAGTCAGGCGCCGTGGGCAGACGGGCAGTTCAGGCGCCGCTGGGCAGCGGCAGTTCAGCGCCGCTGGGCAGACGGCAGACTCTGGCCGGCTGAGACGCACTGTAGGCCTGGTGCGTGGTACCGGAACTGGAGGTACCGGGCTGAGGGCACGCACCTCAGGGCGAGTGCGGGGAGAAGGAACAGTGCGTACAGGGCTCTGGAGACGCACAGGAGGCTTGGTGCGTGGTGCCGGAACTGGAGGCACTGGGTGGAGACACGCACCATAGGGAGAGTGCGTGGAGGAGGAACAGGGCTCTGGAGATGCACTGGAAGCCTGGTGCGTGGTGTAGGCACT
Organism: Salvelinus sp. IW2-2015; assembly: GCF_002910315.2. Classification (NCBI taxonomy): domain Eukaryota; kingdom Metazoa; phylum Chordata; class Actinopteri; order Salmoniformes; family Salmonidae; genus Salvelinus; species Salvelinus sp. IW2-2015. The sequence goes on along the minus strand of NW_019942552.1, from coordinate 903,400 downwards.
GTGGTACTGAGCTGGGGTGGAAGGTGGCCGGCCGGATATACCGGACCGTGAAGGAGGACACGTGCTCTTGAGCACCGAGCCTCCCCAACCTTACCAGGTGAATGGTCCCCGTAGCCCTGCCAGTCGGCGAGGTGGAATAGCCCGCACTGGGCTATGCAGGCGAACCGGGGACACCACCTGTAAGGCTGGTGCCATGTACGCGGCCGAGGAGACGTACTGGAGACCAGATACGTTGGGCCGGCTTCATGGCACTCGGCTCGATGCCCAACCTAGCCCTCCCAGTGCGGCAAGGTGGAATAGCCCGCACTGGGCTAGCACGCGTACTGGGGACACCGTGCGCTTTTACCGCATAACACGGTGTCTGACCAGTACGACGCTCTCTCACTCCACGGCAAGCCCGGGGAGTTGGCTCAGGTATCCAACCGGCTTCGCCACACTCCCCTTTAGCCCCCCAAGAAATTTTGGGTGAGCCTCTCGGGCTTCAGCCTCTCTTACGTGCTGCCTCCTCAATCCACCGCTCCTGGGCTGTGGCTGCCTCCTTCACCTCCCGAGAGCGGCGATTCTCTCCAACCTCCCCAGGGTCCTTTTCCGTCCATGATCTCCCAAGACCATCCTCCTGTGTCCAGTAGTCCTGTGTACTGGGCCGCTGCTGCTCCCCGTTGCTACGCTGCTTGGTCCTGTTTTGGTGGGTGGTTCGTTAAAGGTTTTCTTCCAGGGGTGAAGGAGAGGACCAAAGTGCAGCGCGGTTAGTGTTCAACATGTTTAATTTGACGACAAGTGAACACTACAAACAACTTACAAAAACAACGTGCAAAACCGATACAGACCTATCTGGTGCAGAACACAAACACAGAGACAGGTAACAACCACCCACAACGAACACAGTGAAACAACCTACCTAAATATGACTCTTAATTAGAGGAACGCAAAACACCTGCCTCTAATTAAGAGCCATACCAGCAACCCTAAACCAACATAGAAACACACAACATAGAATGCCCACCCAAAACTCACGCCCTGACCATCACACACATACAAAACAACAGAAAACAGGTCAGGAACGTGACAGTTCTATTGAAAGTCATGATGCCAAATTGTTCTGAGGTCGTTAAGAAAACTTTCCATAAAAAACACAAAAAACGTTTGTAACGTTCAGAGAACGTTCTAAGGAAGTTATTTAAAAACATACATTCTGTTCTCAGAACGTTAAGAAAACTTTCCATAAAAACCACAAGAAAACTTAGGAAAGTTCAGAGAACGTTCTAAGAATGTTATTTAAAAACATGTACATTCCGTTCCACGTTAGCCTACGTTGCTAACATTCCATTCAAATCCAAAGCCAGTGGGAGTAACGGAGAGGACGGTGTTTAGCACAGGTGAAGGATCTTTTAAACAAATAAAAATGGTTCTACAAGCAGTTGTTACAAAAACTGGAAAATAGAGAGATTCAAGAGCTTTGTCCAAATACTGATAGACTTAACTACCAAAATAATGGATGATCTGACCAGAGAGGTCCAGGTATGGAGCAGTTTGCAGTTCTCCCAGGGAGAGGTGGATGTCCTGAAAGAGACTTGCAGCAAATTATAACAAACTGTAAGTCCTCTCAAGATGACATCATCACTGTCTGTGAATCATTATTAACAATGACAGGGAAAACAGATCCAGGAGGAATAACATCACTGCGGATGGCATACCAGCATCTTCACATGGGAACTGGGCTAAGTCTGAGGAGAAAGTAAGAAAAGTTAACACTGAAAAGTTGCAGATAGCTCATACGAAGATTGAGGTGGAGCACACCCACAGGTCTTGAAAACATGTAACCAGCCCAGGTGACAGACCCAGGCCGATAGRGGCCAAGTTCCTCAGGTTTAAGGACAGTATGTCTGAGAGTGTCAAGAACTTGAGAGGAACCAACATCTTCCTCAACAAGGACATCTCTGAAGCTGTGAGCCAGAGACAGAAAGAACTTCCAGAAGGAAAACATCGCTGCGGATGGTATACCACAGTCTTCACATGAGAACTGGGCTGAGTCTGAGGAGAAAGTATGATGCTCTCTGGCAGCTCTGAAAGCTGCCTGAGAGCATTGGAACATTGCTTACATCCACTACGGCAGGCTCATTGTCCACGCTCCCTCCTAAAAGCCTGGGAGGAATGAGAGAGCCAAGCCTCATCACACACACACATATTTCTTTTGCCTCCATATTTTGTCTATCTCCGATAAACTACGAAGGAAAGGAATAGTCCCATATTAAGAATAGCCCATATTAATATACTGTATGTAGCCTTAGTAATTAGGTTAATTTAATCAATAACTAGCTAACATTAGATAAAACTCATATACTGGCCAACTCTGAAACTCACTTAGATAAATCCTTTTATGATAAAGCAGTAGCAATATGAGATATAGCATTGACAGAAAATACAGGAATGCCTATGGGGAGGTGTTGCTGTATATGTTCAGAGCCATATTCCTGTAAAGCTTAGAGAGGATCTCATGTCAAATGGCGTTGAAATATTTTCGTTGCAAGTTCACTTGCCTCATCTTTCGGGGTGCGGCTATAGGCTATGTTAACAGAGAGATCTATTTTCTGAGTGACCTGAACATTGACTGGTTAGCAACTAGCTGTCCTGTCAAGTGGAAGCATCTAATTGTGACTAATGCCTGTAATGTGACCCAGATTATTGCCAGCACTATTTTCTATATCTTTAACCAAAGCCTAAAAGAATGTGTGTGTCCACAACCGTGGAAGGAAGCTAAAGTACCCCCACTGTCTAAAAACAGTAACACACCCTTTGCTGGCTCTAACAGTTTGCTGCCTGTTCTTAGAAAAATCAAATCAAATCAATCAAATCAAATTTTATTTATTAGGCACATGAATTGAATACTACAGGTGTAGACCTTTCAGTGAAATGCTTACTTACGAGCCCCTAACCAACAATGCAGTATAAGTAAGAATAAGAAATAAAAGTAAAAAGTAATTAAAGAGCAGCAGTAAAATAATAATAGGGAGACTATACACAGGGGGGTACCGGTACAGAGTCAATATGCGGGGGTACCGGTTAGTTGAGGTAATATGTACATGTAGGTAGAGTTATTAAAGTGTCTTTGCATGAATAACAACAGAGAAAAACAGCAGTGTAAAAGAGAGGGGGAAGGGGCAATGCAAATAGTCTGGGTAGCTATTTGATTAGATGTTCAGGAGTCTTATGTCTTGGGGGTAGAAGCTGTTTAGAAGCCTCTTGGACCTAGACTTGGAGCTCCGGTACTGCTTGCCGTGTGGTAGCAGACAGAACAGTCTATGACTAGGCTGGCTGGAGTCTTTGACAATTTTTAGGGCCTTCTTCTGACATCGCCTGATGTAGAGGTCCTGGAAGACAGGAAGCATGGCCCCAGTGATGTACTGGGCAGTATGCACAGCCCTCTGTAGTGCCTTGCYGTCGGAGGCCGAGCAGTTGCCATAGCAGGCAGTGATGCAACCAGTCACGATGCTCTCGATGGTGCAGCTGTAGAACCTTTTGAGGATCTGAGGACCCATGCCAAATCTTTTCAGTTTCCTGAGGGGGAATAGGTTTTGTCGTGCCCTCTTCACAACTGTCTTGGTGTGCTTGGACCATGTTAGTTTGTTGGTGATCAAATCAAATCAAATGTATTTATATAGCCCTTCTTATATCAGCTGATATATCAAAGTGCTGTACAGAAACCCAGGCCTAAAACCCAAAACAGCAAGCAATGCAGGTGTAGAAGCACGGTGCTAGGAAAATTCCCTAGAAAGGCCAAAACCTAGGAAGAAACCTAGAGAGGAACCAGGCTATGAGGGTGGCCAGTCCTCTTCTGCCTGTTCCGGGTGGAGATTATAACAGAACATGGCCAAGATGTTCAAATGTTCATAAATGACCATCCTGAGACAAGGCCGAGTATAGCCCACAAAGATCCTCCGCCACAGCACAACCCAGACAGGAAGACCACATCAGTGACTCAACCCACTCAAGTGACGCACCTCCCTAGGGACGGCATGAAAGAGCACCAGTAACCAGTGACTCAGCCCCTGTGATAGGGTTAGAGGCAGAGAATCCCAGTGGAGAGAGGGGAACCGGCCAGGCAGAGACAGCAAGGGCAGTTCGTTGCTCCAGTGCCTTTCCGTTCACCTTCACACTCTGGGCCAGACTACACTCAATCATAGCACCTACTGGAGAGATGATCTTCAATAAAGACTTAAAGGTTGAGTCCGAGTCTGCATCTCTCACATGGGTAGGCAGACCATTCCATAAAAATTGAGATCTATAGGAGAAAGCCCTGCCTCCAGCTGTTTGCTTAGAGATTCTAGGGACAATTAGGAGGCCTGCGTCTTGTGACGTAGCGTACGTGTAGGTATGTACGGCAGGACCAAATCGGAAAGATAGGTAGGAGCAAGCCCATGTAATGCTTTGTAAGTTAGCAGTAAAACCTTGAAATCAGCCCTTGCCTTACATGAAGCAGGGTAGGGAGGCTAGCACTGGAGAAATATAATCAAATTATTTGGTTCTAGTCAGGATTCTAGCAGCCGTGTTTAGCACTAACTGAAGTTTATTTAGTGCTTTATCCGGGTAGCCGGAAAGTAGAAAAAGCATTGCAGTAGTCTAACCTAGAAGTAACAAAAGCATGGATTCATTTTTCTGCATCTCTTTTGGACAGAAATTTCAGATTTTTGCAATGTCACGTAAATGGAAAAAAGCTGTCCTAAACAGTCTTGATATGTTCGTCAAAAGAGAGATCAGGGTCCAGAGTAACGCCGAGGTCCTTCACAGTTTTATTTGAGACGACTGTACAACCATCAAGATTAATTGTCAGTTCAACAGAAGATCCATTGTTTCTTGGGACCTAGAACAAGCATCTCTGTTGTGTCTAGTTTAAAAGTAGAACGTTTGCAGCCATCCACTTCCTTATGTCTGGAAACACAGGCTTCCAGCGAGGGCAATTTTGGGGCTTCACCATGTTTCATTGAAATGTACAGCTGTGTGTCATCCGCATAGCAGTGAAAGTTAATAGTATGTTTTCGAATGACATCCCCAAGAGGTAAAATATATAGTCAAAACAATAGTGGTCCTAAAACGGAACCTTGAGGAACACCGAAATGTACAGTTGATTTGTCAGAGGACAAACCATTCACAGTGACAAACTGATATCTTTCCGACAGATAAGATCTAAACCAGGCCAGAACTTGTCCGTGTAGACCAATTTGGGTCTCCAARTGCTCCAAAAGAATGTGGTGATCGATGGTATCAAAAGCAGCACTAAGGTCTAGGAGCATGAGGACWGATGGAGCGCCTCGGTCTGATGCCATTAAAAGGTAATTTATCACCTTCACATGTGCAGTCTCAGTGCTATGATGGGATCTAAAACCAGACTGAAGCATTTTGTATACATTGTTTGTCTTCAGGAAGGCAGTGAGTTGCTGCGCAACAGCTTTTTCAAATTATTTTGAGAGGAATGGAGATTCGATATAGGCCGATAGTTTTTTTATATTTTCTGGGTCAAGGTTTGGCTTTTTCAAGAGAGGTTTTATTACTGCCACTTTTAGTGAGTTTGGTACACATCCGGTGGATAAAGAGCCATTTATTATGTTCAACATAGGAGGGCCAAGCACAGGAAGCAACTCTCTCAGTAGTTTAGTTGGGATAGGGTCCAGTATGCAGCTTGAAGGTTTAGAGGCCATGATTATTTTCATCATTGTGTCAAGAGATATAGTACTAAATCACTTGAGTGTCTCCCTTGATCCTAGGTCCTGGCAGAGTTGTGCAGACTCAGGACAACTGAGCTTTGGAGGAAAACACAGAATTAAAGAGTCCGTAATTTGCTTTGTAATGATCATGATCTTTTCCTCAAAGAAGTTCATGAATTTATTACTGCTGAAGTGAAAGCCATCCTCTCTTGGGGAATGCTGCTTTTTAGTTAGCTTTGCGACAGCATCAAAAATAAATTTCGGATTGTTCTTATTTTCCTCAATTAAGTTGGAAAAATAGGATGATCGAGCAGCAGTGAGGGCTCTTCGATACTGCACGGGACTGTCTTTACAAGCTAGTTGGAAGACTTCCAGTTTGGTGTGGCACCATTTCCGTTCCAATTTTCTGGAAGCTTGCTTCAGAGCTCGGGTATTTTCTGTATACCAGGACAAATGTTTTTAGTTTTTAGGGGTGCAACTGCATCTAGGGTATTGTGCAAGGTTAAATTGAGTTCCTCAGGTGGTTAACTTCTCTAGGGGACGTGGGAGGGTGGCGTCCCACCTGACCAACATCCAGTAAAATTGCAGAGCGCCAAATTCAAAAACAGATATACTCATAATACAAATTCATAAAATATACAAGTGTTATACATCGGCTTAAAGATTAACTTCTTGTTAATCCAGCTGCTGTGTCAGATTTCAAAAAGGCTTTACGGCGAAAGCGAACCAGGCGATTATTTGAGGACAGCGCCCAGCAGACAAATCATTACAAACAGTACCAGACAAGTAGTAGTAGTCACAAAAGCCAGAAATAGCGATAAAATTAATCACTTACCTTTGATGATCTTTGTATGGTTGCACTCACAAGACTCTCATTTACTCAATAAATGTTTGTTTTGTTCAATAGTGGCCCTCTTTATATCCAAAAACCTCCGTTTTGTTCGCGRGTTTTGTTCAGTAATCCACATGCTCAAAGGCAGTCACAACAGACAGACGAAAAATCAGAAAAGTATCAGTAAAGTTCGTAGAAACATGTCAAACGATGTTTATAATCAATCCTCAGGTTGTTTTTAGTCATAATAATCAATACAATTTCAACCGGACAATAGCTTCGTCAATTTKAAAGGAAAACAAGAAAGGCGTGCCCTCGGGTCGTGCGCATGAAAAACCTCTGGGACACTGRAGGGTCCACTCATTCAGAGTGGTCTTACTCCCTCATTTTTCAGAATACAAGCCTGAAACWATTTCTAAAGACTGTTGACATCTAGTGGAAGCCATAGGAAGTGCAATTGGAGTCCTAAGTCAATGGATACTGTAATGGCATTTAAAAGAAAACTACAAACATAAAAAAATCCCACTTCCTGGATGGATTTTTCTCATGTTTTCGCCTGTCATATCAGTTCTGTTATACTCACAGACATTATTTTAACAGTTTTGGAAACTTTAGAGTGTTTTCTATCCAAATGCTATGCATATCCTAGCTTCTGGGCCTGAGTAGCAGGCAGTTTACTTTGGGCACGCTTTTCATCCGGAGGTGAAAATAGTGCTCCCTACCCTAGTGAGGTTAACTGATTTTTGTCCTCTGAAGTCCTTGGGTAGGCAGAGGGAGTCTGGAAGGGCATCAAGGAATCTTTGGGTTGTCTGAGAATTTACAGCARAACTTTTGATGCTCCTTGGTTGGGGTCTGAGCAGATTATTTGTTGTGATTGCAAACGTAATAAAATGGTGGTCCGATAGTCAAGGATTATGAGTAAAAACATTAAGATCCACAATATTTATTCCATGGGACAAAACTAGGTCCAGAGTATGACTGTGGCAGTGAGTAGGTCCGGAGACATGTTATACAAAACCCACTGAGTCGATGATGGCTCCGAAAGCCTTTTGGAGTGGGTCTGTGGACTTTCCATMTGAATATTAAAGTTACCCAAAAMAAATTATATTATCTGCTATGCCTACAAGGTCCGATAGGAATTCAGGGAACTCAGTGAGGAACGCTGTATATGGCCGAGGAGGCCTGTAAACAGTAGCTATAAAAAGTGATTGAGTAGGCTGCACAGATTTCATGACTAGAAGCTCAAAGGACGAAAACATCGTTTTCTTTTGGTAAATTGAAATTTGCTATCGTAAATGTTAGCAACCACTCCGCCTTTGCGGGATGCGCGGGGATATGGTCACTAGTGTAACCAGGAGGTGAGGCCTCATTTAACACAGTAAATTCATCAGGCTTAAACCATGTTTCAGTCAGGCCAATCACATCAAGATTATAATCAGTGATTAGTTCATTGACTATAACTGCCTTGGAAGTGAGGGATCTAACATTAAGAAGCCCTATTTTGAGATGTGAGGTATCACGATCTCTTTCAATAATGGCAGGAATGGAGGAGGTCTTTATTCTAGTGAGATTGCTAAGGCGAACACTGCCATGTTTAGTTTTGTCCAACCTAGGTCGAGGCACAGACACGGTCTCAATGGGGATAGCTGAGCTGACTACACTGACTGTGCTAGTGGCAGACTCCACTAAGCTGGCAGGCTGGCTAACAGCCTGCTGCTTGGCCTGCACCCTATTTCATTGTGGAGCTAGGGGAGTTAGACGTTGGTGCCGACGTGGATAACAATATCCCTATACTCTCTACACTCACCAGTTTTAGCTTTAGCCAGCACCATCTTCAGATTAGCCTTAACGTCGGTAGCATTGCCCCCTGGTAAACAGTGTATGATCGCTGGATGATTCGTTTTAAGTCTAATACTGCAGGTAATGGAGTCGCCAATGACCAGGGTTTTCAATTTGTCAGAGCTAATGGTGGGAGCCTTCGGCGTCTCAGACCCCGTAACGGGAGGAGTAGAGACCAGAGAAGGCCCGGCCCTGACTCCGACTCGCTGCTTAATGGGGAGAACCGGTTGAAAGTTTGTCGGCTGTATGAGCGACATTGGTTGAGCATTCCTACAGCGTTTCCCTCCAGAAGCCAGGAGAAAATTGTCCGGCTGCGGGGACAGTGCGGGGTGATTTATACTAACGTTACTATCTGTACTTACTGGTGGCGCAGACGCTGTTTCATCCTTTCTTACACTGAAATTACCCTTGCCTAACGATTGCGTCTGAAGCTGGGCTTGCAGCACAGCTATCCTCGCCATAAGGCGATCGTTCTCCTGTATATTATGAGGCACGGCGACTGCAATTAGAGGCATCATGTTAGTGTTACTACTTAGCTTTGGCTGTTGGAGGTCCTGACGAACCATGTCCAGATAAAGCGTCCGGAGTGAAGAAGTTGAATGAAAAGAAGTTGAGTGGGGGAAAAACTAAAAATTAAAACGGTAATTAAAAAGTAAAAAAA